>NW_026988988.1:0-238019 GCF_030222135.1 Aotus nancymaae
GCTATCTAACAGAACAGTTGTCAATGTGTGCACTCAACTTCCAGAGTTAAACCCGTGTGTGGATTCAGCAGTCTGCAAACACTTTCTCTGCAGAGTCCCAAACCAGGCGTTTTCAGCCCATTACCGGCATATGGAAGAAACAGCAGTAAGCACAGGGAAATATCTGCTTCTAAATCCAAAACGCAGCTATCTAACAGAACGGTTGTCAATGTGTGCACTCAACTTCCAGAGCTAAACCGGTGTGTGGATTCAGCAGTCTGCAAACACTTTCTCTGCAGAGTCCCAAAACAGGCGTTTTCAGCCCATTACCGGCATATGGAAGAAACAGCATTAAGCACAGGGAAATATCCGCTTCTAAATCCAAAACGCAGCTATCTAACAGAACGGTTGTCAATGTGTGCACTCAACTCCAGAGTTAAACCGGGTGTGGATTCAGCAGTCTGCAAACACTTTCTCTGCAGAGTCCCAAAACAGCCGTTTTTCAGCCCCATTACCGGCATATGAAAGAAACAGCAGTAAGCACAGGGAAATATCCGCTTCTAAATCCAAAACGCAGCTATCTAACAGAACGGTTGTCAATGTGTGCACTCAACTTCCAGAGTTAATCCCGTGTGTGGATTCAGCAGTCTGCAAACACTTTCTCTGCAGAGTCCCAAAACAGGCGTTTTCAGCCCATTACCGGCATATGGAAGAAACAGCAGTCAGCACAGGGAAATATCTGCTTCTAAATGCAAAACGCAGCTATCTAACAGAACGGTTGTCAATGTGTGCACTCAACTTCCAGAGTTAAACCCGTGTGTGGATTCAGCAGTCTGCAAACACTTTCTCTGCAGAGTCCCAAAACAGGCGTTTTCAGCCATTACCGGCATATGGAAGAAACAGCAGTAAGCACAGGGAAATATCTGCTTCTAAATCAAAACGCAGCTATCTAACAGAACGGTTGTCAATGTGTGCACTCAACTTCCAGAGTTAAACCCGTGTGTGGATTCAGCAGTCTGCAAACACTTTCTCTGCAGAGTCCCAAAAACAGGCGTTTTCAGCCCATTACCGGCATATGGAAGAAACAGCAGTAAGCACAGGGAAATATCTGCTTCTAAATCCAAAATGCAGCTATCTAACAGAACGGTTGTCAATGGTGCACTCAACTTCCAGAGTTAAACCCGTGTGTGGATTCAGCAGTCTGCAAACACTTTCTCTGCAGAGTCCCAAAACAGGCGTTTTCAGCCCATTACCGGCATATGGAAGAAACAGCAGTCAGCACAGGGAAATATCTGCTTCTAAATCCAAAACGCAGCTATCTAACAGAACGGTTGTCAATGTGTGCACTCAACTTCCAGAGTTAAAACCCGTGTGTGGATTCAGCAGTCTGCAAACACTTTCTCTGCAGAGTCCCCAAAACAGGCGTTTTCAGCCCATTACCGGCATATGGAAGAAACAGCAGTAAGCACAGGGAAATATCTGCTTCTAAATCCAAAACGCAGCTATCTAACAGAACGGTTGTCAATGTGTGCACTCAACTTCCAGAGTTAAACCCGTGTGTGGATTCAGCAGTCCTGCAAACACTTTCTCTGCAGAGTCCCAAAACAGGCGTTTTCAGCCCATTACCGGCATATGGAAGAAACAGCAGTAAGCACAGGGAAATATCTGCTTCTAAATCCAAAACGCAGCTATCTAACAGAACGGTTGTCAATGTGTGCACTCAACTTCCAGAGTTAAACCCGTGTGTGGATTCAGCAGTCTGCAAACATCTTCTCTGCAGAGTCCCAAAACCAGGCGTTTTCAGCCCATTACCGCATATGGAAGAAACAGCAGTAAGCACAGGGAAATATCTGCTTCTAAATCCAAAACGAAGCCATCTAACAGAACGGTTGTCAATGTGTGCACTCAACTTCCAGAGTTAAACCAGTGTGTGGATTCAGCAGTCTGCAAACACTTTCTCTGCAGAGTCCCAAAACAGGCGTTTTCTGCCCATTACCGGCATATGGAAGAAACAGCAGTAAGCACAGGGGAATATCTGCTTCTAAATCCAAAACGCAGCTATCTAACAGAACGGTTGTCAATGTGTGCACTCAACTTCCAGAGTTAAAACCCGTGTGTGGATTCAGCAGTCTGCAGACACTTTCTCTGCAGAGTCCCCAAAACAGGCGTTTTCAGCCCATTACCGGCATATGGAAGAAACAGCAGTAAGCACAGGGAAATATCTGCTTCTAAATCCAAAACGCAGCTATCTAACAGAACGGTTGTCAATGTGTGCACTCAACTTCCAGAGTTAAAAACCCGTGTGTGCGATTCAGCAGTCTGCAAACACTTTCTCTGCAGAGTCCCAAAACAGGCGTTTTCAGCCCATTACCGGCATATGAAGAAACAGCAGTAAGCACAGGGAAATATCTGCTTCTAAATCCAAAACGCAGCTATCTAACAGAACGGTTGTCAATGTGTGCACTCAACTTCCAGAGTTAAACCCGTGTGTGGATTCAGCAGTCTGCAAACACTTTCTCTTGCAGAGTCCCAAAACAGGCGTTTTCAGCCCATTACCGGCATATGGAAGAAACAGCAGTAAGCACAGGGAAATATCTGCTTCTAAATCCAAAACGCAGCTATCTAACAGAACGGTTGTCAATGTGTGCACTCAACTTCCAGAGTTAAACCCGTGTGTGGCTTCAGCAGTCTGCAAACACTTTCTCTGCAGAGTCGCAAACCAGAGCGTTTTCAGCCCATTACCTTCATATGGAAGAAACAGCAGTAAGCACAGGGAAATATCTGCTTCTAAATCAAAAACGCAGCTTTCTAACAGAACGGTTGTTAATGTGTGCACTCAACTTCCAGAGTTAAACCCGTGTGTGGATTCAGCAGTCTGCAAACACTTTCTCTGCAGAGTCCCAAAACAGGCGTTTTCAGCCCATTACCGGCATATGGAAGAAACAGCAGTAAGCACAGGGAAATATCTGCTTCTAAATCCAAAACGCAGCTATCTAACAGAACGGTTGTCAATGTGTGCACTCAACTTCCAGAGTTAAACCCGTGTGTGGATTCAGCAGTCTGCAAACACTTTCTCTGCAGAGTCCCAAAACAGGCGTTTTCAGCCCATTACCGGCATATGGAAGAAACAGCAGTCAGCACAGGGAAATATCTGCTTCTAAATCCAAAACGCAGCTATCTAACAGAACGGTTGTCAATGTGTGCACTCAACTTCCAGAGGTAAACCCGTGTGTGGATTCAGCAGTCTGCAAACACTTTCTCTGCAGAGTCCCAAAACAGGCGTTTTCAGCCCATTACCGGCATATGGAAGAAACAGCAGTAAGCACAGGGAAATATCTGCTTCTAAATCCAAAACGCAGCTATCTAACAGAATGGTTGTCAATGTGTGCACTCAACTTCCAGAGTTAAACCCGTGAGTGGATTCAGCAGTCTGTAAACATCTTCTCTGCAGAGTCCCAAAACAGGCGTTTCAGCCCATTACCGGCATATGGAAGAAACAGCAGTAAGCACAGGGAAATATCTGCTTCTAAATCCAAAACGCAGCTATCTAACAGAACGGTTGTCAATGTGTGCACTCAATTTTCAGAGTTAAACCCGTGTGTGGATTCAGCAGTCTGCAAACACTTTCTCTGCAGAGTCCCAAACCAGGCGTTTTCAGCCCATTACCCGGCATATGGAAGAAACAACAGTAAGCACAGGGAAATATCTGCTTCTAAATCCAAAACGCAGCTATCTAACAGAACGGTTGTCAATGTGTGCACTCAACTTCCAGAGTTAAACCAGTGTGTGGATTCAGCAGTCTGCAAACACTTTCTCTGCAGAGTCCCAAAACAGGCGTTTTCAGCCCATTACCGGCATATGGAAGAAACAGCAGTAAGCACAGGGAAATATCTGCTTCTAAATCCAAAACGCAGCTGTCTAACAGAACGGTTGTCAATGTGTGCACTCAACTTCCAGAGTTAAACCCGTGTGTGGATTCAGCAGTCTGCAAACACTTTCTCTGCAGAGTCCCAAAACTGGCGTTTTCAGCCCATTACCAGCATATGGAAGAAACAGCAGTAAGCACAGGGAAATATCTGCTTCTAAATCCAAACGCAGCTATCTAACAGAACGGTTGTCAATGTGTGCACTCAACTTCCAGAGTTAAACCCGTGTGTGGATTCAGCAGTCTGCAAACACTTTCTCTGCAGAGTCCCAAAACAGGCGTTTTCAGCCCATTACCGGCATATGGAAGAAACAGCAGTAAGCACAGGGAAATATCTGCTTCTAAATCCAAAACGCAGCTATCTAACAGAACGGTTGTCAATGTGTGCACTCAACTTCCAGAGTTAAACCCATGTGTGGATTCAGCAGTCTGCAAACACTTTCTCTGCAGAGTCCCAAAACAGGCGTTTTCAGCCCATTACCGGCATATGGAAGAAACAGCAGTAAGCACAGGGAAATATCTGCTTCTAAATCCAAAACGCAGCTATCTAACAGAACAGTTGTCAATGTGTGCACTCAACTTCCAGAGTTAAACCCGTGTGTGGATTCAGCAGTCTGCAAACACTTTCTCTGCAGAGTCCCAAACCAGGCGTTTTCAGCCCATTACCGGCATATGGAAGAAACAGCAGTAAGCACAGGGAAATATCTGCTTCTAAATCCAAAACGCAGCTATCTAACAGAACGGTTGTCAATGTGTGCACTCAACTTCCAGAGCTAAACCGTGTGTGGATTCAGCAGTCTGCAAACACTTTCTCTGCAGAGTCCCAAAACAGGCGTTTTCAGCCCATTACCGGCATATGGAAGAAACAGCATTAAGCACAGGGAAATATCCGCTTCTAAATCCAAAACGCAGCTATCTAACAGAACGGTTGTCAATGTGTGCACTCAACTTCCAGAGTTAAACCCGGGTGTGGATTCAGCAGTCCTGCAAACACTTTCTCTGCAGAGTCCCAAAACAGCCGTTTTCAGCCCATTACCGGCATATGAAAGAAACAGCAGTAAGCACAGGGAAATATCCGCTTCTAAATCCAAAACGCAGCTATCTAACAGAACGGTTGTCAATGTGTGCACTCAACTTCCAGAGTTAATCCCGTGTGTGGATTCAGCAGTCTGCCAAACACTTTCTCTGCAGAGTCCCAAAACAGGCGTTTTCAGCCCATTACCGGCATATGGAAGAAACAGCAGTCAGCACAGGGAAATATCTGCTTCTAAATGCAAAACGCAGCTATCTAACAGAACGGTTGTCAATGTGTGCACTCAACTTCCAGAGTTAAACCGTGTGTGGATTCAGCAGTCTGCAAACACTTTCTCTGCAGAGTCCCAAAACAGGCGTTTTCAGCCCATTACCGGCATATGGAAGAAACAGCAGTAAGCACAGGGAAATATCTGCTTCTAAATCCAAAACGCAGCTATCTAACAGAACGGTTGTCAATGTGTGCACTCAACTTCCAGAGTTAAACCCGTGTGTGGATTCAGCAGTCTGCAAACACTTTCTCTGCAGAGTCCCAAAACAGGCGTTTTCAGCCCATTACCGGCATATGGAAGAAACAGCAGTAAGCACAGGGAAATATCTGCTTCTAAATCCAAAATGCAGCTATCTAACAGAACGGTTGTCAATGTGTGCACTCAACTTCCAGAGTTAAACCCGTGTGTGGATTCAGCAGTCTGCAAACACTTTCTCTGCAGAGTCCCAAAACAGGCGTTTTCAGCCCATAACCGGCATATGGAAGAAACAGCAGTAAGCACAGGGAAATATCTGCTTCTAAATCCAAAACGCAGCTATCTAACAGAACGGTTGTCAATGTGTGCACTCAACTTCCAGAGTTAAACCCGTGTGTGGATTCAGCAGTCTGCAAACACTTTCTCTGCAGAGTCCCAAAACAGGCGTTTTCAGCCCATTACCGGCATATGGAAGAAACAGCAGTAAGCACAGGGAAATATCTGCTTCTAATCCAAAACGCAGCTATCTAACAGAACGGTTGTCAATGTGTGCACTCAACTTCCAGAGTTAAACCCGTGTGTGGATTCAGCAGTCTGCAAACACTTTCTCTGCAGAGTCCAAAACAGGCGTTTTCAGCCCATTACCGGCATATGGAAGAAACAGCAGTAAGCACAGGGAAATATCTGCTTCTAAATCCAAAACGCAGCTATCTAACAGAACGGTTGTCAATGTGTGCACTCAACTTCCAGAGTTAAACCCGTGTGTGGATTCAGCAGTCTGCAAACATCTTCTCTGCAGAGTCCCAAAACAGGCGTTTTCAGCCCATTACCCGGCATATGGAAGAAACAGCAGTAAGCACAGGGAAATATCTGCTTCTAAATCCAAAACGAAGCCATCTAACAGAACGGTTGTCAATGTGTGCACTCAACTTCCAGAGTAAACCCAGTGTGTGGATTCAGCAGTCTGCAAACACTTTCTCTGCAGAGTCCCAAAACAGGCGTTTTCTGCCCATTACCGGCATATGGAAGAAACAGCAGTAAGCACAGGGAAATATCTGCTTCTAAATCCAAAACGCAGCTATCTAACAGAACGGTTGTCAATGTGTGCACTCAACTTCCAGAGTTAAACCCGTGTGTGGATTCAGCAGTCTGCAGACACTTTCTCTGCAGAGTCCCAAAACAGGCGTTTTCAGCCCATTACCGGCATATGGAAGAAACAGCAGTAAGCACAGGGAAATATCTGCTTCTAAATCCAAAACGCAGCTATCTAACAGAACGGTTGTCAATGTGTGCACTCAACTTCCAGAGTTAAACCCGTGTGTGGATTCAGCAGTCTGCAAACACTTTCTCTGCAGAGTCCCAAAACAGGCGTTTTCAGCCCATTACCGGCATATGGAAGAAACAGCAGTAAGCACAGGGAAATATCTGCTTCTAAATCCAAAACGCAGCTATCTAACAGAACGGTTGTCAATGTGTGCACTCAACTTCCAGAGTTAAACCCGTGTGTGGATTCAGCAGTCTGCAAACACTTTCTCTGCAGAGTCCCAAAACAGGCGTTTTCAGCCCATTACCGGCATATGGAAGAAACAGCAGTAAGCACAGGGAAATATCTGCTTCTAAATCCAAAACGCAGCTATCTAACAGAACGGTTGTCAATGTGTGCACTCAACTTCCAGAGTTAAACCCGTGTGTGGATTCAGCAGTCTGCAAACACTTTCTCTGCAGAGTCCCAAAACAGGCGTTTTCAGCCCATAACCGGCATATGGAAGAAACAGCAGTAAGCACAGGGAAATATCTGCTTCTAAATCCAAAACGCAGCTATCTAACAGAACGGTTGTCAATGTGTGCACTCAACTTCCAGAGTTAAACCCGTGTGTGGATTCAGCAGTCTGCAAACACTTTCTCTGCAGAGTCCCAAACCAGGCGTTTTCAGCCCATTACCGGCATATGGAAGAAACAGCAGTAAGCACAGGGAAATATCTGCTTCTAAATCCAAAACGCAGCTATCTAACAGAACGGTTGTCAATGTGTGCACTCAACTTCCAGAGTTAAACCCGTGTGTGCATTCAGCAGTCTGCAAACATCTTCTCTGCAGAGTCCCAAAACAGGCGTTTTCAGCCCATTGCCGGCATATGGAAGAAACAGCAGTCAGCACAGGGAAATATCTGCTTCTAAATCCAAAACGCAGCTATCTAACAGAACGGTTGTCAATGTGTGCAATCAACTTCCAGAGTTAAACCCGTGTGTGGATTCAGCAGTCTGCAAACACTTTCTCTGCAGAGTCCCAAAACAGGCGTTTTCAGCCCATTACCGGCATATGGAAGAAACAGCAGTAAGCACAGGGAAATATCTGCTTCTAAATCCAAAACGCAGCTATCTAACAGAACGGTTGTCATGTGTGCACTCAACTTCCAGAGTTAAAACCCGTGTGTGGATTCAGCAGTCTGCAAACACTTTCTCTGCAGAGTCCCAAAACAGGCGTTTTCAGCCCATTACCGGCATATGGAAGAAACAGCAGTAAGCACAGGGAAATATCTGCTTCTAAATCCAAAACGCAGCTATCTAACAGAACGGTTGTCAATGTGTGCACTCAACTTCCAGAGTTAATCCCGTGTGTGGATTCAGCAGTCTGCAAACACTTTCTCTGCAGAGTCCCAAAACAGGCGTTTTCAGCCCATTACCGGCATATGGAAGAAACAGCAGTCAGCACAGGGAAATATCTGCTTCTAAATCCAAAACGCAGCTATCTAACAGAACGGTTGTCAATGTGTGCACTCAACTTCCAGAGTTAAACCCGTGTGTGGATTCAGCAGTCTGCAAACACTTTCTCTGCAGAGTCCCAAAACAGGCGTTTTCAGCCCATTACCGGCATATGGAAGAAACAGCAGTAAGCACAGGGAAATATCTGCTTCTAAATCCAAAACGCAGCTATCTAACAGAACGGTTGTCAATGTGTGCACTCAACTTCCAGAGTTAAACCCGTGTGTGGATTCAGCAGTCTGCAAACACTTTCTCTGCAGAGTCCCAAAACAGGCGTTTTCAGCCCATTACCGGCATATGGAAGAAACAGCAGTAAGCACAGGGAAATATCTGCTTCTAAATCCAAAACGCAGCTATCTAACAGAACGGTTGTCAATGTGTACACTCAACTTCCAGAGTTAAACCCGTGTGTGGATTCAGCAGTCTGCAAACATCTTCTCTGCAGAGTCCCAAAACAGGCGTTTTCAGCCCATTACCGGCATATGGAAGAAACAGCAGTAAGCACAGGGAAATATCTGCTTCTAAATCCAAAACGCAGCTATCTAACAGAACGGTTGTCAATGTGTGCATTCAACTTCCAGAGTTAAACCCGTGTGTGGATTCAGCAGTCTGCAAACACTTTCTCTGCAGAGTCCCAAAACAGGCGTTTTCATCCCATTACCGGCATATGGAAGAAACAGCAGTCAGCACAGGGAAATATCTGCTTCTATATCCAAAACGCAGCTATCTAAACAGAACGGTTGTCAATGTGTGCACTCAACTTCCAGAGTTAAACCAGTGCGTGGATTCAGCAGTCTGCAAACATCTTCTCTGCAGAGTCCCAAAACAGGCGTTTTCAGCCCATTACCGGCATATGGAAGAAACAGCAGTAAGCACAGGGAAATATCTGCTTCTAAATCCAAAACGCAGCTATCTAACAGAACGGTTGTCAATGTGTGCACTCAACTTCCAGAGTTAATCCCGTGTGTGGATTCAGCAGTCTGCAAACACTTTCTCTGCAGAGTCCCAAAACAGGCGTTTTCAGCCCATTACCGGCATATGGAAGAAACAGCAGTCAGCACAGGGAAATATCTGCTTCTAAATCCAAAACGCAGCTATCTAACAGAACGGTTGTCAATGTGTGCACTCAACTTCCAGAGTTAAACCCGTGTGTGGATTCAGCAGTCTGCAAACACTTTCTCTGCAGAGTCCCAAAACAGGCGTTTTCAGCCCATTACCGGCATATGGAAGAAACAGCAGTAAGCACAGGGAAATATCTGCTTCTAAATCCAAAACGCAGCTATCTAACAGAACGGTTGTCAATGTGTGCACTCAACTTCCAGAGTTTAAACCCGTGTGTGGATTCAGCAGTCTGCAAACACTTTCTCTGCAGAGTCCCAAAACAGGCGTTTTCAGCCCATTACCGGCATATGGAAGAAACAGCAGTAAGCACAGGGAAATATCTGCTTCTAAATCCAAAACGCAGCTATCTAACAGAACGGTTGTCAATGTGTGCACTCAACTTCCAGAGTTAAACCAGTGTGTGGATTCAGCAGTCTGCAAACATCTTCTCTGCAGAGTCCCCAAAACAGGCGTTTTCAGCCCATTACCGGCATATGGAAGAAACAGCAGTAAGCACAGGGAAATATCTGCTTCTAAATCCAAAACGCAGCTATCTAACAGAACGGTTTTCAATGTGTGCACTCAATGTCCAGAGTTAAACCCGTGTGTGGATTCAGCAGTCTGCAAACACTTTCTCTGCAGAGTCCCAAAACAGGCGTTTTTCAGCCCATTACCGGCATATGGAAGAAACAGCAGTAAGCACAGGGAAATATCTGCTTCTAAATCCAAAACGCAGCTATCTAACAGAACGGTTGTCAATGTGTGCACTCAACTTCCAGAGTTAAAACCCGTGTGTGGATTCAGCAGTCTGCAAACATCTTCTCTGCAGAGTCCCAAAAGAGGCGTTTTCAGCCCATTACCGGCATATGGAAGAAACAGCAGTAAGCACAGGGAAATATCTGCTTCTAAATCCAAAACGCAGCTATCTAACAGAACGGTTGTCAATGTGTGCACTCAACTTCCAGAGTTAAACCCGTGTGTGGATTCAGCAGTCTGCAAACACTTTCTCTGCAGAGTCCCAAAACAGGCGTTTTCAGCCCATTACCCGGCATATGGAAGAAACAGCAGTAAGCACAGGGAAATATCTGCTTCTAAATCCAAAACGCAGCTATCTAACAGAACGGTTGTCAATGTGTGCACTCAACTTCCAGAGTTAAACCCGTGTGTGGATTCAGCAGTCTGCAAACACTTTCTATGCAGAGTCCCAAAACAGGCGTTTTCACCCCATTACCGGCATATGGAAGAAACAGCAGTCAGCACAGGGAAATATCTGCTTCTAAATCCAAAACGCAGCTATCTAACAGAACGGTTGTCAATGTGTGCACTCAACTTCCAGAGTTAAACCCGTGTGTGGATTCAGCAGTCTGCAAACACTTTCTCTGCAAAGTCCCAAAACAGGCGTTTTCAGCCCATTACCGGCATATGGAAGAAACAGCAGTAAGCACAGGGAAATATGTGCTTCTAAATCCAAAACGCAGCTATCTAACAGAACGGTTGTCAATCTGTGCACTCAACTTCCAGAGTTAAACCCGTGTGTGGATTCAGCAGTCTGCAAACACTTTCTCTGCAGAGTCCCAAAACAGGCGTTTTCAGCCCATTACCGGCATATGGAAGAAACAGCAGTAAGCACAGGGAAATATCTGCTTCTAAATCCAAAACGCAGCTATCTAACAGAACGGTTGTCAATGTGTGCACTCAACTTCCAGAGTTAAACCCGTGTGTGGATTCAGCAGTCTGCAAACACTTTCTCTGCAGAGTCCCAAAACAGGCGTTTTCAGCCCATTACCGGCATATGGAAGAAACAGCAGTAAGCACAGGGAAATATCTGCTTCTAAATCCAAAACGCAGCTATCTAACAGAACGGTTGTCAATGTGTGCACTCAACTTCCAGAGTTAAACCCGTGTGTGGATTCAGCAGTCTGCAAACACTTTCTCTGCAGAGTCCCAAAACAGGCGTTTTCAGCCCATTACCGGCATATGGAAGAAACAGCAGTAAGCCCAGGGAAATATCTGCTTCTAAATCCAAAACGCAGCTATCTAACAGAACGGTTTTCAATGTGTGCACTCAACTTCCAGAGTTAAACCCGGGTATGGATTCAGCAGTCTGCAAACACTTTCTCTGCAGAGTCCCAAAACAGGCGTTTTCAGCCCATTACCGGCATATGGAAGAAACAGCAGTAAGCACAGGGAAATATCTGCTTCTAAATCCAAAACGCAGCTATCTAACAGAACGGTTGTCAATGTGTGCACTCAACTTCCAGAGTTAAACCCGTGTGTGGATTCAGCAGTCTGCAAACATCTTCTCTGCAGAGTCCCAAAACAGGCGTTTTCAGCCCATTACCGGCATATGGAAGAAACAGCAGTAAGCACAGGGAAATATCTGCTTCTAAATCCAAAACGCAGCTATCTAACAGAACGGTTGTCAATGTGTGCACTCAACTTCCAGAGTTAAACCAGTGTGTGGATTCAGCAGTCTGCAAACACTTTCTCTGCAGAGTCCCAAAACAGGCGTTTTCTGCCCATTACCGGCATATGGAAGAAACAGCAGTAAGCACAGGGAAATATCTGCTTCTAAATCCAAAACGCAGCTATCTAACAGAACGGTTGTCAATGTGTGCACTCAGCTTCCGGAGTTAAACCGGTGTGTGGATTCAGTAGTCTGCAAACACTTTCTCTGCAGAGTCCCAAAACAGGCGTTTTCAGCCCATTACCGGCATATGGAAGAAACAGCAGTAAGCACAGGGAAATATCTGCTTCTAAATCCAAAACGCAGCTATCTAACAGAACGGTTGTCAATGTGTGCACTCAACTTCCACAGTTAAACCCGTGTGTGGATTCAGCAGTCTGCAAACACTTTCTCTGCAGAGTCCCAAACCAGGCGTTTTCAGCCCATTACCGGCATATGGAAGAAACAGCAGTAAGCACAGGGAAATATCTGCTTCTAAATCCAAAACGCAGCTATCTAACAGAACGGTTGTCAATGTGTGCACTCAACTTCCAGAGTTAAAACCAGTGTGTGGATTCAGCAGTCTGCAAACATCTTCTCTGCAGAGTCCCAAAACAGGCGTTTTCAGCCATTACCGGCATATGGAAGAAACAGCAGTAAGCACAGGGAAATATCTGCTTCTAAATCCAAACGCAGCTATCTAACAGAACGGTTGTCAATGTGTGCACTCAACTTCCAGAGTTAAACCCGTGTGTGGATTCAGCAGTCTGCAAACACTTTCTCTGCAGAGTCCCAAAACAGGCGTTTTCAGCCCATTACCTGCATATGGAAGAAAACAGCAGTAAGCACAGGGAAATATCTGCTTCTAAATCCAAAACGCAGCTATCTAACAGAACGGTTGTCAATGTGTGCACTCAACTTCCAGAGTTAAACCCGTGTGTGGATTCAGCAGTCTGCAAAACACTTTCTCTGCAGAGTCCCAAAACAGGCGTTTTCAGCCCATTACCGGCATATGGAAGAAACAGCAGTAAGCACAGGGAAATATCTGCTTCTAAATCCAAAACGCAGCTATCTAACAGAACGGTTGTCAATGTGTGCACTCAACTTCCAGAGTTAAACCCGTGTGTGGATTCAGCAGTCTGCAAACACTTTCTCTGCAGAGTCCCAAAACAGGCGTTTTCAGCCCATTACCGGCATATGGAAGAAACAGCAGTAAGCACAGGGAAATATCTGCTTCTAAATCCAAAACGCAGCTATCTAACAGAACGGTTGTCAATGTGCGCACTCAACTTCCAGAGTTAAACCGGTGTGTGGATTCAGCAGTCTGCAAACACTTTCTCTGCAGAGTCCCAAAACAGGCGTTTTCAGCCCATTACCGGCATATGGAAGAAACAGCAGTAAGCACAGGGAAATATCTGCTTCTAAATCCAAAACGCAGCTATCTAACAGAACGGTTGTCAATGTGTGCACTCAACTTCCAGAGTTAAACCCGTGTGTGGATTCAGCAGTCTGCAAACATCTTCTCTGCAGAGTCCCAAAACAGGCGTTTTCAGCCCATTACCGGCATATGGAAGAAACAGCAGTAAGCACAGGGAAATATCTGCTTCTAAATCCAAAACGCAGCTATCTAACAGAACGGTTGTCAATGTGTGCACTCAACTTCCAGAGTTAAACCAGTGTGTGGATTCAGCAGTCTGCAAACACTTTCTCTGCAGAGTCCCAAAACAGGCGTTTTCTGCCCATTACCGGCATATGGAAGAAACAGCAGTAAGGACAGGGAAATATCTGCTTCTAAATCCAAAACGCAGCTATCTAACAGAACGGTTGTCAATGTGTGCACTCAACTTCCAGAGTTAAACCAGTGTGTGGATTCAGCAGTCTGCAAACACTTTCTCTGCAGAGTCCCAAAACAGGCGTTTTCAGCCCATTACCGGCATATGGAAGAAACAGCAGTAAGCACAGGGAAATATCTGCTTCTAAATCCAAAACGCAGCTATCTAACAGAACGGTTGTCAATGTGTGCACTCAACTTCCACAGTTAAACCCGTGTGTGGATTCAGCAGTCTGCAAACACTTTCTCTGCAGAGTCCCAAACCAGGCGTTTTCAGCCCATTACCTTCATATGGAAGAAACAGCAGTAAGCACAGGGAAATATCTGCTTCTAAATCAAAATCGCAGCTTTCTAACAGAACGGTTGTCAATGTGTGCACTGAACTTCCAGAGTTAAACCCGTGTGTGGATTCAGCAGTCTGCAAACACTTTCTCTGCAGAGTCCCAAAACAGGCGTTTTCAGCCCATTACCGGCATATGGAAGAACAGCAGTAAGCACAGGGAAATATCTGCTTCTAAATCCAAAACGCAGCTATCTAACAGAACGGTTGTCAATGTGTGCACTCAACTTCCAGAGTTAAACCCGTGTGTGGATTCAGCAGTCTGCAAACACTTTCTCTGCAGAGTCCCAAAACAGGCGTTTTCAGCCCATTACCGGCATATGGAAGAAACAGCAGTAAGCACAGGGAAATATCTGCTTCTAAATCCAAAACGCAGCTATCTAACAGAACGGTTGTCAATGTGTGCACTCAACTTCCAGAGTTAAACCCGTGTGTGGATTCAGCAGTCCTGCAAACACTTTCTCTGCAGAGTCCCAAAACAGGCGTTTTCAGCCCATTACCGGCATATGGAAGAAACAGCAGTCAGCACAGGGAAATATCTGCTTCTAAATCCAAAACGCAGCTATCTAACAGAACGGTTGTCAATGTGTGCACTCAACTTCCAGAGTTAAACCCGTGTGTGGATTCAGCAGTCTGCAAACACTTTCTCTGCAGAGTCCCAAAACAGGCGTTTTCAGCCCATTACCGGCATATGGAAGAAACAGCAGTAAGCACAGGGAAATATCTGCTTCTAAATCCAAAACGCAGCTATCCATCAGAACGGTTGTCAATGTGTGCACTCAACTTCCAGAGTTAAACCCGTGAGTGGATTCAGCAGTCTGCAAACATCTTCTCTGCAGAGTCCCAAAACAGGCGTTTTCAGCCCATTACCGGCATATGGAAGAAACAGCAGTCAGCACAGGGAAATATCTGCTTCTAAATCCAAAACGCATCTATCTAACAGAACGGTTGTCAGTGTGTGCACTCAACTTCCAGAGTTAAACCCGTGTGTGGATTCAGCAGTCTGCAAACACTTTCTCTGCAGAGTCCCAAAACAGGCGTTTTCAGCCCATTACCGGCATATGGAAGAAACAGCAGTAAGCACAGGGAAATATCTGCTTCTAAATCCAAAACGCAGCTATCTAACAAAACGGTTGTCAATGTGTGCACTCAACTTCCAGAGTTAAACCCGTGTGTGGATTCAGCAGTCTGCAAACACTTTCTCTGCAGAGTCCCAAAACAGGCGTTTTCACCCCATTACCGGCATATGGAAGAAACAGCAGTCAGCACAGGGAAATATCTGCTTCTAAATCCAAAACGCAGCTATCTAACAGAACGGTTGTCAATGTGTGCACTCAACTTCCAGAGTTAAACCCGTGTGTGGATTCAGCAGTCTGCAAACACTTTCTCTGCAGAGTCCCAAAACAGGCGTTTTCAGCCCATTACCGGCATATGGAAGAAACAGCAGTAAGCACAGGGAAATATGTGCTTCTAAATCCAAAACGCAGCTATCTAACAGAACGGTTGTCAATCTGTGCACTCAACTTCCAGAGTTAAACCCGTGTGTGGATTCAGCAGTCTGCAAACACTTTCTCTGCAGAGTCCCAAAACAGGCGTTTTCAGCCCATTACCGGCATATGGAAGAAACAGCAGTAAGCACAGGGAAATATCTGCTTCTAAATCCAAAACGCAGCTATCTAACAGAACGGTTGTCAATGTGTGCACTCAACTTCCAGAGTTAAACCCGTGTGTGGATTCAGCAGTCTGCAAACACTTTCTCTGCAGAGTCCCAAAACAGGCGTTTTCAGCCCATTACCGGCATATGGAAGAAACAGCAGTAAGCACAGGGAAATATCTGCTTCTAAATCCAAAACGCAGCTATCTAACAGAACGGTTGTCAATGTGTGCACTCAACTTCCAGAGTTAAACCCGTGTGTGGATTCAGCAGTCTGCAAACATCTTCTCTGCAGAGTCCCAAAACAGGCGTTTTCAGCCCATTACCGGCATATGGAAGAAACAGCAGTAAGCACAGGGAAATATCTGCTTCTAAATCCAAAACGCAGCTATCTAACAGAACGGTTGTCAATGTGTGCACTCAACTTCCAGAGTTAAACCAGTGTGTGGATTCAGCAGTCTGCAAACACTTTCTCTGCAGAGTCCCAAAACAGGCGTTTTCTGCCCATTACCGGCATATGGAAGAAACAGCAGTAAGCACAGGGAAATATCTGCTTCTAAATCCAAAACGCAGCTATCTAACAGAACGGTTGTCAATGTGTGCACTCAACTTCCAGAGTTAAACCAGTGTGTGGATTCAGCAGTCTGCAAACACTTTCTCTGCAGAGTCCCAAAACAGGCGTTTTCAGCCCATTACCGGCATATGGAAGAAACAGCAGTAAGCACAGGGAAATATCTGCTTCTAAATCCAAAACGCAGCTATCTAACAGAACGGTTGTCAATGTGTGCACTCAACTTCCACAGTTAAACCCGTGTGTGGATTCAGCAGTCTGCAAACACTTTCTCTGCAGAGTCCCAAACCAGGCGTTTTCAGCCCATTACCTTCATATGGAAGAAACAGCAGTAAGCACAGGGAAATATCTGCTTCTAAATCAAAATCGCAGCTTTCTAACAGAACGGTTGTCAATGTGTGCACTGAACTTCCAGAGTTAAACCCGTGTGTGGATTCAGCAGTCTGCAAACACTTTCTCTGCAGAGTCCCAAAACAGGCGTTTTCAGCCATTACCGGCATATGGAAGAACAGCAGTAAGCACAGGGAAATATCTGCTTCTAAATCCAAAACGCAGCTATCTAACAGAACGGTTGTCAATGTGTGCACTCAACTTCCAGAGTTAAACCCGTGTGTGGATTCAGCAGTCTGCAAACACTTTCTCTGCAGAGTCCCAAAACAGGCGTTTTCAGCCCATTACCGGCATATGGAAGAAACAGCAGTAAGCACAGGGAAATATCTGCTTCTAAATCCAAAACGCAGCTATCTAACAGAACGGTTGTCAATGTGTGCACTCAACTTCCAGAGTTAAACCCGTGTGTGGATTCAGCAGTCTGCAAACACTTTCTCTGCAGAGTCCCAAAACAGGCGTTTTCAGCCCATTACCGGCATATGGAAGAAACAGCAGTCAGCACAGGGAAATATCTGCTTCTAAATCCAAAACGCAGCTATCTAACAGAACGGTTGTCAATGTGTGCACTCAACTTCCAGAGTTAAACCCGTGTGTGGATTCAGCAGTCTGCAAACACTTTCTCTGCAGAGTCCCAAAACAGGCGTTTTCCGCCCATTACCGGCATATGGAAGAAACAGCAGTAAGCACAGGGAAATATCTGCTTCTAAATCCAAAACGCAGCTATCTAACAGAACGGTTGTCAATGTGTGCACTCAACTTCCAGAGTTAAACCCGTGAGTGGATTCAGCAGTCTGCAAACATCTTCTCTGCAGAGTCCCAAAACAGGCGTTTTCAGCCCATTACCGGCATATGGAAGAAACAGCAGTAAGCACAGGGAAATATCTGCTTCTAAATCCAAAACGCAGCTATCTAACAGAACGGTTGTCAATGTGTGCACTCAACTTCCAGAGTTAAACCCGTGTGTGGATTCAGCAGTCTGCAAACACTTTCTCTGCAGAGTCCCAAAACAGGCGTTTTCAGCCCATTACCGGCATATGGAAGAAACAGCAGTAAGCACAGGGAAATATCTGCTTCTAAATCCAAAACGCAGCTATCTAACAGAACGGTTGTCAATGTGCGCACTCAACTTCCAGAGTTAAACCGGTGTGTGGATTCAGCAGTCTGCAAACACTTTATCTGCAGAGTCCCAAAACAGGCGTTTTCAGCCCATTACCGGCATATGGAAGAAACAGCAGTAAGCACAGGGAAATATCTGCTTCTAAATCCAAAACGCAGCTATCTAACAGAACGGTTGTCAATGTGTGCACTCAACTTCCAGAGTTAAACCCGTGTGTGGATTCAGCAGTCTGCAAACATCTTCTCTGCAGAGTCCCAAAACAGGCGTTTTCAGCCCATTACCGGCATATGGAAGAAACAGCAGTAAGCACAGGGAAATATCTGCTTCTAAATCCAAAACGCAGCTATCTAACAGAACGGTTGTCAATGTGTGCACTCAACTTCCAGAGTTAAACCAGTGTGTGGATTCAGCAGTCTGCAAACACTTTCTCTGCAGAGTCCCAAAACAGGCGTTTTCTGCCCATTACCGGCATATGGAAGAAACAGCAGTAAGCACAGGGAAATATCTGCTTCTAAATCCAAAACGCAGCTATCTAACAGAACGGTTGTCAATGTGTGCACTCAACTTCCAGAGTTAAACCAGTGTGTGGATTCAGCAGTCTGCAAACACTTTCTCTGCAGAGTCCCAAAACAGGCGTTTTCAGCCCATTACCGGCATATGGAAGAAACAGCAGTCAGCACAGGGAAATATCTGCTTCTAAATCCAAAACGCAGCTATCTAACAGAACGGTTGTCAATGTGTGCACTCAACTTCCACAGTTAAACCCGTGTGTGGATTCAGCAGTCTGCAAACACTTTCTCTGCAGAGTCCCAAACCAGGCGTTTTCAGCCCATTACCTTCATATGGAAGAAACAGCAGTAAGCACAGGGAAATATCTGCTTCTAAATCAAAATCGCAGCTTTCTAACAGAATGGTTGTCAATGTGTGCACTGAACTTCCAGAGTTAAACCCGTGTGTGGATTCAGCAGTCTGCAAACACTTTCTCTGCAGAGTCCCAAAACAGGCGTTTTCAGCCCATTACCGGCATATGGAAGAACAGCAGTAAGCACAGGGAAATATCTGCTTCTAAATCCAAAACGCAGCTATCTAACAGAACGGTTGTCAATGTGTGCACTCAACTTCCAGAGTTAAACCCGTGTGTGGATTCAGCAGTCTGCAAACACTTTCTCTGCAGAGTCCCAAAACAGGCGTTTTCAGCCCATTACCAGCATATGGAAGAAACAGCAGTAAGCACAGGGAAATATCTGCTTATAAATCCAAAACGCAGCTATCTAACAGAACGGTTGTCAATGTGTGCACTCAACTTCCAGAGTTAAACCCGTGTGTGGATTCAGCAGTCTGCAAACACTTTCTCTGCAGAGTCCCAAAACAGGCGTTTTCAGCCCATTACCGGCATATGGAAGAAACAGCAGTCAGCACAGGGAAATATCTGCTTCTAAATCCAAAACGCAGCTATCTAACAGAACGGTTGTCAATGTGTGCACTCAACTTCCAGAGTTAAACCCGTGTGTGGATTCAGCAGTCTGCAAACACTTTCTCTGCAGAGTCCCAAAACAGGCGTTTTCAGCCCATTACCGGCATATGGAAGAAACAGCAGTAAGCACAGGGAAATATCTGCTTCTAAATCCAAAACGCAGCTATCTAACAGAACGGTTGTCAATGTGTGCACTCAACTTCCAGAGTTAAACCCGTGAGTGGATTCAGCAGTCTGCAAACATCTTCTCTGCAGAGTCCCAAAACAGGCGTTTTCAGCCCATTACCGGCATATGGAAGAAACAGCAGTAAGCACAGGGAAATATCTGCTTCTAAATCCAAAACGCAGCTATCTAACAGAACGGCTGTCAATGTGTGCACTCAATTTCCAGAGTTAAACCCGTGTGTGGATTCAGCAGTCTGCAAACACTTTCTCTGCAGAGTCCCAAACCAGACGTTTTCAGCCCATTACCGGCATATGGAAGAAACAGCAGTAAGCACAGGGAAATATCTGCTTCTAAATCCAAAACGCAGCTATCTAACAGAACGGTTGTCAATGTGTGCACTCAACTTCCAGAGTTAAACCCGTGTGTGGATTCAGCAGTCTGCAAACACTTTCTCTGCAGAGTCCCAAAACAGGCGTTTTCAGCCCATTACCGGCATATGGAAGAAACAGCAGTAAGCACAGGGAAATATCTGCTTCTAAATCCAAAACGCAGCTATCTAACAGAACGGTTGTCAATGTGTGCACTCAACTTCCAGAGTTAAACCCGTGTGTGGATTCAGCAGTCTGCAAACACTTTCTCTGCAGAGTCCCAAAACAGGCGTTTTCAGCCCATTACCGGCATATGGAAGAAACAGCAGTAAGCACAGGGAAATATCTGCTTCTAAATCCAAAACGCAGCTATCTAACAGAACGGTTGTCAATGTGTGCACTCAACTTCCAGAGTTAAACCCGTGTGTGGATTCAGCAGTCTGCAAACACTTTCTCTGCAGAGTCCCAAAACAGGCGTTTTCAGCCCATTACCGGCATATGGAAGAAACAGCAGTAAGCACAGGGAAATATCTGCTTCTAAATCCAAAACGCAGCTATCTAACAGAACGGTTGTCAATGTGTGCACTCAACTTCCAGAGTTAAACCCGTGTGTGGATTCAGCAGTCTGCAAACACTTTCTCTGCAGAGTCCCAAAACAGGCGTTTTCAGCCCATTACCGGCATATGGAAGAAACAGCAGTAAGCACAGGGAAATATCTGCTTCTAAATCCAAAACGCAGCTATCTAACAGAACGGTTGTCAATGTGTGCACTCAACTTCCAGAGTTAAACCCGTGTGTGGATTCAGCAGTCTGCAAACATCTTCTCTGCAGAGTCCCAAAACAGGCGTTTTCTGCCCATTACCGGCATATGGAAGAAACAGCAGTAAGCACAGGGAAATATCTGCTTCTAAATCCAAAACGCAGCTATCTAACAGAACGGTTGTCAATGTGTGCACTCAACTTCCAGAGTTAAACCAGTGTGTGGATTCAGCAGTCTGCAAACACTTTCTCTGCAGAGTCCCAAAACAGGCGTTTTCTGCCCATTACCGGCATATGGAAGAAACAGCAGTCAGCACAGGGAAATATCTGCTTCTAAATCCAAAACGCAGCTATCTATCAGAACGGTTGTCAATGTGTGCACTCAACTTCCAGAGTTAAACCAGTGTGTGGATTCAGCAGTCTGCAAACACTTTATCTGCAGAGTCCCAAAACAGGCGTTTTCAGCCCATTACCGGCATATGGAAGAAACAGCAGTAAGCACAGGGAAATATCTGCTTCTAAATCCAAAGCGCAGCTATCTAACAGAATGGTTGTCAATGTGTGCACTCAACTTCCAGAGTTAAACCCGTGTGTGGATTCAGCAGTCTGCAAACACTTTCTCTACAGAGTCAAAAAACAGGCGTTTTCAGCCCATTACCGGCATATGGAAGAAACAGCAGTAAGCACAGGGAAATATCTGCTTCTAAATCCAAAACGCAGCTATCTAACAGAACGGTTGTCAATGTGTGCACTCAACTTCCAGAGTTAAACCCGTGTGTGGATTCAGCAGTCTGCAAACATCTTCTCTGCAGAGTCCCAAAACAGGCGTTTTCAGCCCATTACCGGCATATGGAAGAAACAGCAGTAAGCACAGGGAAATATCTGCTTCTAAATCCAAAGCGCAGCTATCTAACAGAACGGTTGTCAATGTGTGCACTCAACTTCCAGAGTTAAACCAGTGTGTGGATTCAGCAGTCTGCAAACACTTTCTCTGCAGAGTCCCAAAACAGGCGTTTTCTGCCCATTACCGGCATATGGAAGAAACAGCAGTAAGCACAGGGAAATATCTGCTTCTAAATCCAAAACGCAGCTATCTAACAGAACGGTTGTCAATGTCTGCACTCAACTTCCAGAGTTAAACCAGTGTGTGGATTCAGCAGTCTGCAAACACTTTCTCTGCAGAGTCCCAAAACAGGCGTTTTCAGCCCATTACCGGCATATGGAAGAAACAGCAGTAAGCACAGGGAAATATCTGCTTCTAAATCCAAAACGAAGCTATCTAACAGAACGGTTATCAATGTGTGCACTCAACTTCCACAGTTAAACCCGTGTGTGGATTCAGCAGTCTGCAAACACTTTCTCTGCAGAGTCCCAAACCAGGCGTTTTCAGCCCTTTACCTTCATATGGAAGAAACAGCAGTAAGCACAGGGAAATATCTGCTTCTAAATCAAAAACGCAGCTATCTAACAGAACGGTTGTCAATGTGTGCACTCAACTTCCAGAGTTAAACCCGTGTGTGGATTCAGCAGTCTGCAAACACTTTCTCTGCAGAGTCCCAAAACAGGCGTTTTCAGCCCATTACCGGCATATGGAAGAAACAGCAGTAAGCACAGGGAAATATCTGCTTCTAAATCCAAAACGCAGCTATCTAACAGAACGGTTGTCAATGTGTGCACTCAACTTCCAGAGTTAAACCCGTGTGTGGATTCAGCAGTCTGCAAACACTTTCTCTGCAGAGTCCCAAAACAGGCGTTTTCAGCCCATTACCGGCATATGGAAGAAACAGCAGTCAGCACAGGGAAATATCTGCTTCTAAATCCAAAACGCAGCTATCTAACAGAACGGTTGTCAATGTGTGCACTCAACTTCCAGAGTTAAACCCGTGTGTGGATTCAGCAGTCTGCAAACACTTTCTCTGCAGAGTCCCAAAAGAGGCGTTTTCAGCCCATTACCGGCATATGGAAGAAACAGCAGTAAGCACAGGGAAATATCTGCTTCTAAATCCAAAACGCAGCTATCTGACAGAACGGTTGTCAATGTGTGCACTCAACTTCCAGCGTTAAACCCGTGAGTGGATTCAGCAGTCTGCAAACATCTTCTCTGCAGTGTCCCAAAACAGGCGTTTTCAGCCCGTTACCGGCATATGGAAGAAACAGCAGTAAGCACAGGGAAATATCTGCTTCTAAATCCAAAACGCAGCTATCTAACAGAACGGTTGTCAATGTGTGCACTCAACTTCCAGAGTTAAACCAGTGTGTGGATTCAGCAGTCTGCAAACACTTTCTCTGCAGAGTCCCAAAACAGGCGTTTTCAGCCCATTACCGGCATATGGAAGAAACAGCAGTCAGCACAGGGAAATATCTGCTTCTAAATCCAAAACGCAGCTATCTAACAGAACGGTTGTCAATGTGTGCACTCAACTTCCAGAGTTAAACCAGTGTGTGGATTCAGCAGTCTGCAAACACTTTCTCTGCAGAGTCCCAAAACAGGCGTTTTCAGCCCATTACCGGCATATGGAAGAAACAGCAGTAAACACAGGGAAATATCTGCTTCTAAATCCAAAGCGCAGCTATCTAACAGAATGGTTGTCAATGTGTGCACTCAACTTCCAGAGTTAAACCCGTGTGTGGATTCAGCAGTCTGCAAACACTTTCTCTACAGAGTCAAAAAACAGGCGTTTTCAGCCCATTACCGGCATATGGAAGAAACAGCAGTAAGCACAGGGAAATATCTGCTTCTAAATCCAAAACGCAGCTATCTAACAGAACGGTTGTCAATGTGTGCACTCAACTTCCAGAGTTAAACCCGTGTGTGGAATCAGCAGTCTGCAAACATCTTCTCTGCAGAGTCCCAAAACAGGCGTTTTCAGCCCATTACCGGCATATGGAAGAAACAGCAGTAAGCACAGGGAAATATCTGCTTCTAAATCCAAAACGCAGCTATCTAACAGAACGGTTGTCAATGTGTGCACTCAACTTCCAGAGTTAAACCAGTGTGTGGATTCAGCAGTCTGCAAACACTTTCTCTGCAGAGTCCCAAAACAGGCGTTTTCAGCCCATTACCGGCATATGGAAGAAACAGCAGTAAGCACAGGGAAATATCTGCTTCTAAATCCAAAACGCAGCTATCTAACAGAACGGTTGTCAATGTGTGCACTCAACTTCCAGAGTTAAACCAGTGTGTGGATTCAGCAGTCTGCAAACACTTTCTCTGCAGAGTCCCAAAACAGGCGTTTTCAGCCCATTACCGGCATATGGAAGAAACAGCAGTAAGCACAGGGAAATATCTGCTTCTAAATCCAAAACGCAGCTATCTAACAGAACGGTTGTCAATGTGTGCACTCAACTTCCACAGTTAAACCCGTGTGTGGATTCAGCAGTCTGCAAACACTTTCTCTGCAGAGTCCCAAACCAGGCGTTTTCAGCCCATTACCTTCATATGGAAGAAACAGCAGTAAGCACAGGGAAATATCTGCTTCTAAATCAAAAACGCAGCTTTCTAACAGAACGGTTGTCAATGTGTGCACTCAACTTCCAGAGTTAAACCCGTGTGTGGATTCAGCAGTCTGCAAACACTTTCTCTGCAGAGTCCCAAAACAGGCGTTTTCAGCCCATTACCGGCATATGGAAGAAACAGCAGTAAGCACAGGGAAATATCTGCTTCTAAATCCAAAACGCAGCTATCTAACAGAACGGTTGTCAATGTGTGCACTCAACTTCCAGAGTTAAACCCGTGTGTGGATTCAGCAGTCTGCAAACACTTTCTCTGCAGAGTCCCAAAACAGGCGTTTTCAGCCCATTACCGGCATATGGAAGAAACAGCAGTAAGCACAGGGAAATATCTGCTTCTAAATCCAAAACGCAGCTATCTGACAGAACGGTTGTCAATGTGTGCACTCAACTTCCAGCGTTAAACCCGTGAGTGGATTCAGCAGTCTGCAAACATCTTCTCTGCAGTGTCCCAAAACAGGCGTTTTCAGCCCGTTACCGGCATATGGAAGAAACAGCAGTAAGCACAGGGAAATATCTGCTTCTAAATCCAAAACGCAGCTATCTAACAGAACGGTTGTCAATGTGTGCACTCAACTTCCAGAGTTAAACCAGTGTGTGGATTCAGCAGTCTGCAAACACTTTCTCTGCAGAGTCCCAAAACAGGCGTTTTCAGCCCATTACCGGCATATGGAAGAAACAGCAGTCAGCACAGGGAAATATCTGCTTCTAAATCCAAAACGCAGCTATCTAACAGAACGGTTGTCAATGTGTGCACTCAACTTCCAGAGTTAAACCAGTGTGTGGATTCAGCAGTCTGCAAACACTTTCTCTGCAGAGTCCCAAAACAGGCGTTTTCAGCCCATTACCGGCATATGGAAGAAACAGCAGTAAACACAGGGAAATATCTGCTTCTAAATCCAAAGCGCAGCTATCTAACAGAATGGTTGTCAATGTGTGCACTCAACTTCCAGAGTTAAACCCGTGTGTGGATTCAGCAGTCTGCAAACACTTTCTCTACAGAGTCAAAAAACAGGCGTTTTCAGCCCATTACCGGCATATGGAAGAAACAGCAGTAAGCACAGGGAAATATCTGCTTCTAAATCCAAAACGCAGCTATCTAACAGAACGGTTGTCAATGTGTGCACTCAACTTCCAGAGTTAAACCCGTGTGTGGATTCAGCAGTCTGCAAACATCTTCTCTGCAGAGTCCCAAAACAGGCGTTTTCAGCCCATTACCGGCATATGGAAGAAACAGCAGTAAGCACAGGGAAATATCTGCTTCTAAATCCAAAACGCAGCTATCTAACAGAACGGTTGTCAATGTGTGCACTCAACTTCCAGAGTTAAACCAGTGTGTGGATTCAGCAGTCTGCAAACACTTTCTCTGCAGAGTCCCAAAACAGGCGTTTTCAGCCCATTACCGGCATATGGAAGAAACAGCAGTAAGCACAGGGAAATATCTGCTTCTAAATCCAAAACGCAGCTATCTAACAGAACGGTTGTCAATGTGTGCACTCAACTTCCAGAGTTAAACCAGTGTGTGGATTCAGCAGTCTGCAAACACTTTCTCTGCAGAGTCCCCAAAACAGGCGTTTTCAGCCCATTACCGGCATATGGAAGAAACAGCAGTAAGCACAGGGAAATATCTGCTTCTAAATCCAAAACGCAGCTATCTAACAGAACGGTTGTCAATGTGTGCACTCAACTTCCACAGTTAAACCCGTGTGTGGATTCAGCAGTCTGCAAACACTTTCTCTGCAGAGTCCCAAACCAGGCGTTTTCAGCCCATTACCTTCATATGGAAGAAACAGCAGTAAGCACAGGGAAATATCTGCTTCTAAATCAAAAACGCAGCTTTCTAACAGAACGGTTGTCAATGTGTGCACTCAACTTCCGGAGTTAAACCCGTGTGTGGATTCAGCAGTCTGCAAACACTTTCTCTGCAGAGTCCTAAAACAGGCGTTTTCAGCCCATTACCGGCATATGGAAGAAACAGCAGTAAGCACAGGGAAATATCTGCTTCTAAATCCAAAACGCAGCTATCTAACAGAACGGTTGTCAATGTGTGCACTCAACTTCCAGAGTTAAACCCGTGTGTGGATTCAGCAGTCTGCAAACACTTTCTCTGCAGAGTCCCAAAACAGGCGTTTTCAGCCCATTACCGGCATATGGAAGAAACAGCAGTAAGCACAGGGAAATATCTGCTTCTAAATCCAAAACGCAGCTATCTAACAGAACGATTGTCAATGTGTGCACTCAACTTCCAGAGTTACACCCGTGTGTGGATTCAGCAGTCTGCAAACACTTTCTCTGCAGAGTCCCAAAACAGGCGTTTTCAGCCCATTACCGGCATATGGAAGAAACAGCAGTCAGCACAGGGAAATATCTGCTTCTAAATCCAAAACGCAGCTATCTAACAGAACGGTTGTCAATGTGTGCACTCAACTTCCAGAGTTAAACCCGTGTGTGGATTCAGCAGTCTGCAAACATCTTCTCTGCAGAGTCCCAAAACAGGCGTTTTCAGCCCATTACCGGCATATGGAAGAAACAGCAGTAAGCACAGGGAAATATCTGCTTCTAAATCCAAAACGCAGCTATCTGACAGAACGGTTGTCAATGTGTGCACTCAACTTCAAGAGTTAAACCCGTGTGTGGATTCAGCAGTCTGCAAACACTTTCTCTGCAGAGTCCCAAAACAGGCGTTTTCAGCCCATTACCAGCATATGGAAGAAACAGCAGTAAGCACAGGGAAATATCTGCTTCTAAATCCAAAACGCAGCTATCTAACAGAACGGTTGTCAATGTGTGCACTCAACTTCCAGAGTTAAACCCGTGTGTGGATTCAGCAGTCTGCAAACACTTTCTCTGCAGAGTCCCAAAACAGGCGTTTTCAGCCCATTACCGGCATATGGAAGAAACAGCAGTAAGCACAGGGAAATATCTGCTTCTAAATCCAAAACGCAGCTATCTAACAGAACGGTTGTCAATGTGTGCACTCAACTTCCAGAGTTAAACCGGTGTGTGGATTCAGCAGTCTGCAAACACTTTCTCTGCAGAGTCCCAAAACAGGCGTTTTCAGCCCATAACCGGCATACGGAAGAAACAGCAGTAAGCACAGGGAAATATCTGCTTCTAAATCCAAAACGCAGCTATCTAACAGAACGGTTGTCAATGTGTGCACTCAACTTCCAGAGTTAAACCCGTGTGTGGATTCAGCAGTCTGCAAACATCTTCTCTGCAGAGTCCCAAAACAGGCGTTTTCAGCCCATTACCGGCATATGGAAGAAACAGCAGTAAGCACAGGGAAATATCTGCTTCTAAATCCAAAACGCAGCTATCTAACAGAACGGTTGTCAATGTGTGCACTCAACTTCCAGAGTTAAACCAGTGTGTGGATTCAGCAGTCTGCAAACACTTTCTCTGCAGAGTCCCAAAACAGGCGTTTTCAGCCCATTACCGGCATATGGAAGAAACAGCAGTCAGCACAGGGAAATATCTGCTTCTAAATCCAAAACGCAGCTATCTAACAGAACGGTTGTCAATGTGTGCACTCAACTTCCACAGTTAAACCCGTGTGTGGATTCAGCAGTCTGCAAACACTTTCTCTGCAGAGTCCCAAACCAGGCGTTTTCAGCCCATTACCTTCATATGGAAGAAAGAGCAGTAAGCACAGGGAAATATCTGCTTCTAAATCAAAAACGCAGCTTTCTAACAGAACGGTTGTCAATGTGTGCACTCAACTTCCAGAGTTAAACCCGTGTGTGGATTCAGCAGTCTGCAAACACTTTCTCTGCAGAGTCCCAAAACAGGCGTTTTCAGCCCATTATCGGCATATGGAAGAAACAGCAGTAAGCACAGGGAAATATCTGCTTCTAAATCCAAAACGCAGCTATCTAACAGAACGGTTGTCAATGTGTGCACTCAACTTCCAGAGTTAAACCAGTGTGTGGATTCAGCAGTCTGCAAACACTTTCTCTGCAGAGTCCCAAAACAGGCGTTTTCAGCCCATTACCGGCATATGGAAGAAACAGCAGTAAGCACAGGGAAATATCTGCTTCTAAATCCAAAGCGCAGCTATCTAACAGAATGGTTGTCAATGTGTGCACTCAACTTCCAGAGTTAAACCCGTGTGTGGATTCAGCAGTCTGCAAACCCTTTCTCTACAGAGTCCCAAAACAGGCGTTTTCAGCCCATTACCGGCATATGGAAGAAACAGCAGTAAGCACAGGGAAATATCTGCTTCTAAATCCAAAACGCAGCTATCTAACAGAACGGTTGTCAATGTGTGCACTCAACTTCCAGAGTTAAACCCGTGTGTGGATTCAGCAGTCTGCAAACATCTTCTCTGCAGAGTCCCAAAACAGGCGTTTTCAGCCCATTACCGGCATATGGAAGAAACAGCAGTAAGCACAGGGAAATATCTGCTTCTAAATCCAAAACGCAGCTATCTAACAGAACGGTTGTCAATGTGTGCACTCAACTTCCAGAGTTAAACCAGTGTGTGGATTCAGCAGTCTGCAGAGACTTTCTCTGCAGAGTCCCAAAACAGGCGTTTTCTGCCCATTACCGGCATATGGAAGAAACAGCAGTAAGCACAGGGAAATATCTGCTTCTAAATCCAAAACGCAGCTATCTAACAGAACGGTTGTCAATGTGTGCACTCAACTTCCAGAGTTAAACCAGTGTGTGGATTCAGCAGTCTGCAAAGACTTTCTCTGCAGAGTCCCAAAACAGGCGTTTTCAGCCCATTACCGGCATATGGAAGAAACAGCAGTAAGCACAGGGAAATATCTGCTTCTAAATCCAAAACGCAGCTATCTAACAGAACGGTTGTCAATGTGTGCACTCAACTTCCAGAGTTAAACCCGTGTGTGGATTCAGCAGTCTGCAAACACTTTCTCTGCAGAGTCCCAAACCAGGCGTTTTCAGCCCATTACCTTCATATGGAAGAAACAGCAGTAAGCACAGGGAAATATCTGCTTCTAAATCAAAAACGCAGCTTTCTAACAGAACGGTTGTCAATGTGTGCACTCAACTTCCAGAGTTAAACCCGTGTGTGGATTCAGCAGTCTGCAAACACTTTCTCTGCAGAGTCCCAAAACAGGCGTTTTCAGCCCATTACCGGCATATGGAAGAAACAGCATTAAGCACAGGGAAATATCTGCTTCTAAATCCAAAACGCAGCTATCTAACAGAACGGTTGTCAATGTGTGCACTCAACTTCCAGAGTTAAACCCGTGTGTGGATTCAGCAGTCTGCAAACACTTTCTCTGCAGAGTCCCAAAACAGGCGTTTTCAGCCCATTACCGGCATATGGAAGAAACAGCAGTAAGCACAGGGAAATATCTGCTTCTAAATCCAAAACGCAGCTATCTAACAGAACGGTTGTCAATGTGTGCACTCAACTTCCAGAGTTAAACCCGTGTGTGGATTCAGCAGTCTGCAAACACTTTCTCTGCAGAGTCCCAAAACAGGCGTTTTCAGCCCATTACCGGCATATGGAAGAAACAGCAGTCAGCACAGGGAAATATCTGCTTCTAAATCCAAAACGCAGCTATCTAACAGAACGGTTGTCAATGTGTGCACTCAACTTCCAGAGTTAAACCCGTGTGTGGATTCAGCAGTCTGCAAACACTTTCTCTGCAGAGTCCCAAAACAGGCGTTTTCAGCCCATTACCGGCATATGGAAGAAACAGCAGTAAGCACAGGGAAATATCTGCTTCTAAATCCAAAACGCAGCTATCTAACAGAACGGTTGTCAATGTGTGCACTCAACTTCAAGAGTTAAACCCGTGAGTGGATTCAGCAGTCTGCAAACATCTTCTCTGCAGAGTCCCAAAACAGGCGTTTTCAGCCCATTACCGGCAAATGGAAGAAACAGCAGTAAGCACAGGGAAATATCTGCTTCTAAATCCAAAACGCAGCTATCTAACAGAACGGTTGTCAATATGTGCACTCAATTTCCAGAGTTAAACCCGTGTGTGGATTCAGCAGTCTGCAAACACTTTCTCTGCAGAGTCCCAAACCAGGCGTTTTCAGCCCATTACCGGCATATGGAAGAAACAGCAGTAAGCACAGGTAAATATCTGCTTCTAAATCCAAAACGCAGCTATCTAACAGAACGGTTGTCAATGTGTGCACTCAACTTCCAGAGTTAAACCAGTGTGTGGATTCAGCAGTCTGCAAACACTTTCTCTGCAGAGTCCCAAAACAGGCGTTTTCAGCCCATTACCGGCATATGGAAGAAACAGCAGTAAGCACAGGGAAATATCTGCTTCTAAATCCAAAACGCAGCTATCTAACAGAACGGTTGTCAATGTGTGCACTCAACTTCCAGAGTTAAACCCGTGTGTGGATTCAGCAGTCTGCAAACACTTTCTCTGCAGAGTCCCAAAACAGGCGTTTTCAGCCCATTACCAGCATATGGAAGAAACAGCAGTAAGCACAGGGAAATATCTGCTTCTAAATCCAAAACGCAGCTATCTAACAGAACGGTTGTCAATGTGTGCACTCAACTTCCAGAGTTAAACCCGTGTGTGGATTCAGCAGTCTGCAAACACTTTCTCTGCAGAGTCCCAAAACAGGCGTTTTCAGCCCATTACCGGCATATGGAAGAAACAGCAGTAAGCACAGGGAAATATCTGCTTCTAAATCCAAAACGCAGCTATCTAACAGAACGGTTGTCAATGTGTGCACTCAACTTCCAGAGTTAAACCCGTGTGTGGATTCAGCAGTCTGCAAACACTTTCTCTGCAGAGTCCCAAAACAGGGGTTTTCAGCCCATTACCGGCATATGGAAGAAACAGCAGTAAGCACAGGGAAATATCTGCTTCTAAATCCAAAACGCAGCTATCTAACAGAACGGTTGTCAATGTGTGCACTCAACTTCCAGAGTTAAACCCGTGTGTGGATTCAGCAGTCTGCAAACACTTTCTCTGCAGAGTCCCAAACCAGGCGTTTTCAGCCCATTACCGGCATATGGAAGAAACAGCAGTAAGCACAGGGAAATATCTGCTTCTAAATCCAAAACGCAGCTATCTAACAGAACGGTTGTCAATGTGTGCACTCAACTTCCAGAGTTAAACCCGTGAGTGGATTCAGCAGTCTGCAAACATCTTCTCTGCAGAGTCCCAAAACAGGCGTTTTCAGCCCATTACCGGCATATGGAAGAAACAGCAGTAAGCACAGGGAAATATCTGCTTCTAAATCCAAAACGTAGCTATCTAACAGAACGGTTGTCAATGTGTGCACTCAACTTCCAGAGTTAAACCCGTGTGTGGATTCAGCAGTCTGCAAACACTTTCTCTGCAGAGTCCCAAAACAGGCGTTTTCAGCCCATTACCAGCATATGGAAGAAACAGCAGTAAGCACAGGGAAATATCTGCTTCTAAATCCAAAACGCAGCTATCTAACAGAACGGTTGTCAATGTGTGCACTCAACTTCCAGAGTTAAACCCGTGTGTGGATTCAGCAGTCTGCAAACACTTTCTCTGCAGAGTCCCAAAACAGGCGTTTTCAGCCCATTACCGGCATATGGAAGAAACAGCAGTAAGCACAGGGAAATATCTGCTTCTAAATCCAAAACGCAGCTATCTAACAGAACGGTTGTCAATGTGTGCACTCAACTTCCAGAGTTAAACCCGTGTGTGGATTCAGCAGTCTGCAAACACTTTCTCTGCAGAGTCCCAAACCAGGCGTTTTCAGCCCATTACCTTCATATGGAAGAAACAGCAGTAAGCACAGGGAAATATCTGCTTCTAAATCCAAAACGCAGCTATCTAACAGAACGGTTGTCAATGTGTGCACTCAACTTCCAGAGTTAAAACCGTGTGTGGATTCAGCAGTCTGCAAACACTTTCTCTGCAGAGTCCCAAAACAGGCGTTTTCAGCCCATTACCGGCATATGGAAGAAACAGCAGTAAGCACAGGGAAAAATCTGCTTCTAAATCCAAAACGCAGCTATCTAACAGAACGGTTGTCAATGTGTGCACTCAACTTCCAGAGTTAAACCCGTGTGTGGATTCAGCAGTCTGCAAACACTTTCTCTGCAGAGTCCCAAAACAGGCGTTTTCAGCCCATTACCGGCATATGGAAGAAACAGCAGTAAGCACAGGGAAATATCTGCTTCTAAATCCAAAACGCAGCTATCTAACAGAACGGTTGTCAATGCGTGCACTCAACTTCCAGAGTTAAACCCGTGTGTGGATTCAGCAGTCTGCAAACACTTTCTCTGCAGAGTCCCAAAACAGGCGTTTTCAGCCCATTACCGGCCTATGGAAGAAACAGCAGTAAGCACAGGGAAATATCTGCTTCTAAATCCAAAACGCAGCTATCTAACAGAACGGTTGTCAATGTGTGCACTCAACTTCCAGAGTTAAACCCGTGTGTGGATTCAGCAGTCTGCAAACACTTTCTCTGCAGAGTCCCAAACCAGGCGTTTTCAGCCCATTACCGGCATATGGAAGAAACAGCAGTAAGCACAGGGAAATATCTGCTTCTAAATCCAAAACGCAGCTATCTAACAGAACGGTTGTCAATGTGTGCACTCAACTTCCAGAGTTAAACCCGTGAGTGGATTCAGCAGTCTGCAAACATCTTCTCTGCAGAGTCCCTAAACAGGCGTTTTCAGCCCATTACCGGCATATGGAAGAAACAGCAGTAAGCACAGGGAAATATCTGCTTCTAAATTCAAAACGCAGCTATCTAACAGAACGGTTGTCAATGTGTGCACTCAACTTCCAGAGTTAAACCCGTGTGTGGATTCAGCAGTCTGCAAACACTTTCTCTGCAGAGTCCCAAAACAGGCGTTTTCAGCCCATTACTGGCATATGGAAGAAACAGCAGTCAGCACAGGGAAATATCTGCTTCTAAATCCAAAACGCAGCTATCTAACAGAACGGTTGTCAATGTGTGCACTCAACTTCCAGAGTTAAACCCGTGTGTGGATTCAGCAGTCTGCAAACACTTTCTCTGCAGAGTCCCAAAACAGGCGTTTTCAGCCCATTACCGGCATATGGAAGAAACAGCAGTAAGCACAGGGAAATATCTGCTTCTAAATCCAAAACGCAGCTATCTAACAGAACGGTTGTCAATGTGTGCACTCAACTTCCAGAGTTAAACCCGTGTGTGGATTCAGCAGTCTGCAAACACTTTCTCTGCAGAGTCCCAAACCAGGCGTTTTCAGCCCATTACCGGCATATGGAAGAAACAGCAGTCAGCACAGGGAAATATCTGCTTCTAAATCCAAAACGCAGCTATCTAACAGAACGGTTGTCAATGTGTGCACTCAACTTCCAGAGTTAAACCCGTGTGTGGATTCAGCAGTCTGCAAACATCTTCTCTGCAGAGTCCCAAAACAGGCGTTTTCAGCCCATTACCGGCATATGGAAGAAACAGCAGTAAGCACAGGGAAATATCTGCTTCTAAATCCAAAACGCAGCTATCTAACAGAACGGTTGTCAATGTGTGCACTCAACTTCCAGAGTTAAACCCGTGAGTGGATTCAGCAGTCTGCAAACATCTTCTCTCCAGAGTCCCAAAACAGGCGTTTTCAGCCCATTACCGGCATATGGAAGAAACAGCAGTAAGCACAGGGAAATATCTGCTTCTAAATCCAAAACGCAGCTATCTAACAGAACGTTTGTCAATGTGTGCACTCAACTTCCAGAGTTAAACCCGTGTGTGGATTCAGCAGTCTACAAACACTTTCTCTGCAGAGTCCCAAAACAGGCGTTTTCAGCCCATTACCGGCATATGGAAGAAACAGCAGTAAGCACAGGGAAATATCTGCTTCTAAATCCAAAACGCAGCTATCTAACAGAACGGTTGTCAATGTGTGCACTCAACTTCCAGAGTTAAACCCGTGTGTGGATTCAGCAGTCTGCAAACATCTTCTCTGCAGAGTCCCAAAACAGGCGTTTTCAGCCCATTACCGGCATATGGAAGAAACAACAGTAAGCACAGGGAAATATCTGCTTCTAAATCCAAAACGCAGCTATCTAACAGAACGGTTGTCAATGTGTGCACTCAACTTCCAGAGTTAAACCCGTGTGAGGATTCAGCAGTCTGCAAACACTTTCTCTGCAGAGTCCCAAAACAGGCGTTTTCAGCCCATTACCGGCATATGGAAGAAACAGCAGTAAGCACAGGGAAATATCTGCTTCTAAATCCAAAACGCAGCTATCTAACAGAACGGTTGTCAATGTGTGCACTCAACTTCCAGAGTTAAACCCGTGTGTGGATTCAGCAGTCTGCAAACACTTTCTCTGCAGAGTCCCAAAACAGGCGTTTTCAGCCCATTACCGGCATATGGAAGAAACAGCAGTCAGCACAGGGAAATATCTGCTTCTAAATCCAAAACGCAGCTATCTAACAGAACGGTTGCCAATGTGTGCACTCAACTTCCAGAGTTAAACCCGTGTGTGGAATCAGCAGTCTGCAAACACTTTCTCTGCAGAGTCCCAAAACAGGCGTTTTCAGCCCATTACCGGCATATGGAAGAAACAGCAGTAAGCACAGGGAAATATCTGCTTCTAAATCCAAAACGCAGCTATCTAACAGAACGGTTGTCAATGTGTGCACTCAACTTCCAGAGTTAAACCCGTGAGTGGATTCAGCAGTCTGCAAACATCTTCTCTGCAGAGTCCCAAAACAGGCGTTTTCAGCCCATTACCGGCATATGGAAGAAACAGCAGTAAGCACAGGGAAATATCTGCTTCTAAATCCAAAACGCAGCTATCTAACAGAACGGTTGTCAATGTGTGCACTCAATTTCCAGAGTTAAACCCGTGTGTGGATTCAGCAGTCTGCAAACACTTTCTCTGCAGAGTCCCAAACCAGGCGTTTTCAGCCCATTACCGGCATATGGAAGAAACAGCAGTAAGCACAGGGAAATATCTGCTTCTAAATCCAAAACGCAGCTATCTAACAGAACGGTTGTCAATGTGTGCACTCAACTTCCAGATTTAAACCAGTGTGTGGATTCAGCAGTCTGCAATCACTTTCTCTGCAGAGTCCCAAAACAGGCGTTTTCAGCCCATTACCGGCATATGGAAGAAACAGCAGTAAGCACAGGGAAATATCTGCTTCTAAATCCAAAACGCAGCTATCTAACAGAACGGTTGTCAATGTGTGCACTCAACTTCCAGAGTTAAACCCGTGTGTGGATTCAGCAGTCTGCAAACACTTTCTCTGCAGAGTCCCAAAACAGGCGTTTTCAGCCCATTACCAGCATATGGAAGAAACAGCAGTAAGCACAGGGAAATATCTGCTTCTAAATCCAAAACGCAGCTATCTAACAGAACGGTTGTCAATGTGTGCACTCAACTTCCAGAGTTAAACCCGTGTGTGGATTCAGCAGTCTGCAAACACTTTCTCTGCACAGTCCCAAAACAGGCGTTTTCAGCCCATTACCGGCATATGGAAGAAACAGCAGTAAGCACAGGGAAATATCTGCTTCTAAATCCAAAACGCAGCTATCTAACAGAACGGTTGTCAATGTGTGCACTCAACTTCCAGAGTTAAACCCGTGTGTGGATTCAGCAGTCTGCAAACACTTTCTCTGCAGAGTCCCAAAACAGGCGTTTTCAGCCCATTACCGGCATATGGAAGAAACAGCAGTAAGCACAGGGAAATATCTGCTTCTAAATCCAAAACGCAGCTATCTAACAGAACGGTTGTCAATGTGTGCACTCAACTTCCAGAGTTAAACCCGTGTGTGGATTCAGCAGTCTGCAAACACTTTCTCTGCAGAGCCCCAAACAAGGCGTTTTCAGCCCATTACCGGCATATGGAAGAAACAGCAGTAAGCACAGGGAAAAATCTGCTTCTAAATCCAAAACGCAGCTATCTAACAGAACGGTTGTCAATGTGTGCACTCAACTTCCAGAGTTAAACCCGTGTGTGGATTCAGCAGTCTGCAAACACTTTCTCTGCAGAGTCCCAAAACAGGCGTTTTCAGCCCATTACCGGCATATGGAAGAAACAGCAGTAAGCACAGGGAAATATCTGCTTCTAAATCCAAAACGCAGCTATCTAACAGAACGGTTGTCAATGTGTGCACTCAACTTCCAGAGTTAAACCCGTGTGTGGATTCAGCAGTCTGCAAACACTTTCTCTGCAGAGTCCCCAAACAGGCGTTTTCAGCCCATTACCGGCATATGGAAGAAACAGCAGTAAGCACAGGGAAATATCTGCTTCTAAATCCAAAACGCAGCTATCTAACAGAACGGTTGTCAATGTGTGCACTCAATTTCCAGAGTTAAACCCGTGTGTGGATTCAGCAGTCTGCAAACACTTTCTCTGCAGAGTCCCAAACCAGGCGTTTTCAGCCCATTACCGGCATATGGAAGAAACAGCAGTAAGCACAGGGAAATATCTGCTTCTAAATCCAAAACGCAGCTATCTAACAGAACGGTTGTCAATGTGTGCACTCAACTTCCAGAGTTAAACCAGTGTGTGGATTCAGCAGTCTGCAATCACTTTCTCTGCAGAGTCCCAAAACAGGCGTTTTCAGCCCATTACCGGCATATGGAAGAAACAGCAGTAAGCACAGGGAAATATCTGCTTCTAAATCCAAAACGCAGCTATCTAACAGAACGGTTGTCAATGTGTGCACTCAACTTCCAGAGTTAAACCCGTGTGTGGATTCAGCAGTCTGCAAACACTTTCTCTGCAGAGTCCCAAAACAGGCGTTTTCAGCCCATTACCAGCATATGGAAGAAACAGCAGTAAGCACAGGGAAATATCTGCTTCTAAATCCAAAACGCAGCTATCTAACAGAACGGTTGTCAATGTGTGCACTCAACTTCCAGAGTTAAACCCGTGTGTGGATTCAGCAGTCTGCAAACACTTTCTCTGCACAGTCCCAAAACAGGCGTTTTCAGCCCATTACCGGCATATGGAAGAAACAGCAGTAAGCACAGGGAAATATCTGCTTCTAAATCCAAAACGCAGCTATCTAACAGAACGGTTGTCAATGTGTGCACTCAACTTCCAGAGTGAAACCCGTGTGTGGATTCAGCAGTCTGCAAACACTTTCTCTGCAGAGTCCCAAAACAGGCGTTTTCAGCCCATTACCGGCATATGGAAGAAACAGCAGTAAGCACAGGGAAATATCTGCTTCTAAATCCAAAACGCAGCTATCTAACAGAACGGTTGTCAATGTGTGCACTCAACTTCCAGAGTTAAACCCGTGTGTGGATTCAGCAGTCTGCAAACACTTTCTCTGCAGAGTCCCAAACCAGGCGTTTTCAGCCCATTACCGGCATATGGAAGAAACAGCAGTAAGCACAGGGAAAAATCTGCTTCTAAATCCAAAACGCAGCTATCTAACAGAACGGTTGTCAATGTGTGCACTCAACTTCCAGAGTTAAACCCGTGTGTGGATTCAGCAGTCTGCAAACACTTTCTCTGCAGAGTCCCAAAACAGGCGTTTTCAGCCCATTACCGGCATATGGAAGAAACAGCAGTAAGCACAGGGAAATATCTGCTTCTAAATCCAAAACGCAGCTATCTAACAGAACGGTTGTCAATGCGTGCACTCAACTTCCAGAGTTAAACCCGTGTGTGGATTCAGCAGTCTGCAAACACTTTCTCAGCAGAGTACCAAAACAGGCGTTTTCAGCCCATTACCGGCATATGGAAGAAACAGCAGTAAGCACAGGGAAATATCTGCTTCTAAATCCAAAACGCAGCTATCTAACAGAACGGTTGTCAATGTGTGCACTCAACTTCCAGAGTTAAACCCGTGTGTGGATTCAGCAGTCTGCAAACACTTTCTCTGCAGAGTCCCAAACCAGGCGTTTTCAGCCCATTACCGGCATATGGAAGAAACAGCAGTAAGCACAGGGAAATATCTGCTTCTAAATCCAAAACGCAGCTATCTAACAGAACGGTTGTCAATGTGTGCACTCAACTTCCAGAGTTAAACCCGTGAGTGGATTCAGCAGTCTGCAAACATCTTCTCTGCAGAGTCCCAAAACAGGCGTTTTCAGCCCATTACCGGCATATGGAAGAAACAGCAGTAAGCACAGGGAAATATCTGCTTCTAAATCCAAAACGTAGCTATCTAACAGAACGGTTGTCAATGTGTGCACTCAACTTCCAGAGTTAAACCCGTGTGTGGATTCAGCAGTCTGCAAACACTTTCTCTGCAGAGTCCCAAAACAGGCGTTTTCAGCCCATTACCGGCATATGGAAGAAACAGCAGTAAGCACAGGGAAATATCTGCTTCTAAATCCAAAACGCAGCTATCTAACAGAACGGTTGTCAATGTGTGCACTCAACTTCCAGAGTTAAACCCGTGTGTGGATTCAGCAGTCTGCAAACACTTTCTCTGCAGAGTCACAAAACAGGCGTTTTCAGCCCATTACCGGCATATGGAAGAAACAGCAGTAAGCACAGGGAAATATCTGCTTCTAAATCCAAAACGCAGCTATCTAACAGAACGGTTGTCAATGTGTGCACTCAACTTCCAGAGTTAAACCCGTGTGTGGATTCAGCAGTCTGCAAACACTTTCTCTGCAGAGTCCCAAACCAGGCGTTTTCAGCCCATTACCTTCATATGGAAGAAACAGCAGTAAGCACAGGGAAATATCTGCTTCTAAATCCAAAACGCAGCTATCTAACAGAACGGTTGTCAATGTGTGCACTCAACTTCCAGAGTTAAACCCGTGTGTGGATTCAGCAGTCTGCAAACACTTTCTCTGCAGAGTCCCAAAACAGGCGTTTTCAGCCCATTACCGGCATATGGAAGAAACAGCAGTAAGCACAGGGAAAAATCTGCTTCTAAATCCAAAACGCAGCTATCTAACAGAACGGTTGTCAATGTGTGCACTCAACTTCCAGAGTTAAACCCGTGTGTGGATTCAGCAGTCTGCAAACACTTTCTCTGCAGAGTCACAAAACAGGCGTTTTCAGCCCATTACCGGCATATGGAAGAAACAGCAGTAAGCACAGGGAAATATCTGCTTCTAAATCCAAAACGCAGCTATCTAACAGAACGGTTGTCAATGCGTGCACTCAACTTCCAGAGTTAAACCCGTGTGTGGATTCAGCAGTCTGCAAACACTTTCTCTGCAGAGTCCCAAAACAGGCGTTTTCAGCCCATTACCGGCATATGGAAGAAACAGCAGTAAGCACAGGGAAATATCTGCTTCTAAATCCAAAACGCAGCTATCTAACAGAACGGTTGTCAATGTGTGCACTCAACTTCCAGAGTTAAACCCGTGTGTGGATTCAGCAGTCTGCAAACACTTTCTCTGCAGAGTCCCAAACCAGGCGTTTTCAGCCCATTACCGGCATATGGAAGAAACAGCAGTAAGCACAGGGAAATATCTGCTTCTAAATCCAAAACGCAGCTATCTAACAGAACGGTTGTCAATGTGTGCACTCAACTTCCAGAGTTAAACCCGTGAGTGGATTCAGCAGTCTGCAAACATCTTCTCTGCAGAGTCCCTAAACAGGCGTTTTCAGCCCATTACCGGCATATGGAAGAAACAGCAGTAAGCACAGGGAAATATCTGCTTCTAAATTCAAAACGCAGCTATCTAACAGAACGGTTGTCAATGTGTGCACTCAACTTCCAGAGTTAAACCCGTGTGTGGATTCAGCAGTCTGCAAACACTTTCTCTGCAGAGTCCCAAACCAGGCGTTTTCAGCCCATTACCGGCATATGGAAGAAACAGCAGTAAGCACAGGGAAAAATCTGCTTCTAAATCCAAAACGCAGCTATCTAACAGAACGGTTGTCAATGTGTGCACTCAACTTCCAGAGTTAAACCCGTGTGTGGATTCAGCAGTCTGCAAACACTTTCTCTGCAGAGTCCCAAAACAGGCGTTTTCAGCCCATTACCGGCATATGGAAGAAACAGCAGTAAGCACAGGGAAATATCTGCTTCTAAATCCAAAACGCAGCTATCTAACAGAACGGTTGTCAATGCGTGCACTCAACTTCCAGAGTTAAACCCGTGTGTGGATTTAGCAGTCTGCAAACACTTTCTCTGCAGAGTACCAAAACAGGCGTTTTCAGCCCATTACCGGCATATGGAAGAAACAGCAGTAAGCACAGGGAAATATCTGCTTCTAAATCCAAAACGCAGCTATCTAACAGAACGGTTGTCAATGTGTGCACTCAACTTCCAGAGTTAAACCCGTGTGTGGATTCAGCAGTCTGCAAACACTTTCTCTGCAGAGTCCCAAACCAGGCGTTTTCAGCCCATTACCGGCATATGGAAGAAACAGCAGTAAGCACAGGGAAATATCTGCTTCTAAATCCAAAACGCAGCTATCTAACAGAACGGTTGTCAATGTGTGCACTCAACTTCCAGAGTTAAACCCGTGAGTGGATTCAGCAGTCTGCAAACATCTTCTCTGCAGAGTCCCAAAACAGGCGTTTTCAGCCCATTACCGGCATATGGAAGAAACAGCAGTAAGCACAGGGAAATATCTGCTTCTAAATCCAAAACGTAGCTATCTAACAGAACGGTTGTCAATGTGTGCACTCAACTTCCAGAGTTAAACCCGTGTGTGGATTCAGCAGTCTGCAAACACTTTCTCTGCAGAGTCCCAAAACAGGCGTTTTCAGCCCATTACCGGCATATGGAAGAAACAGCAGTAAGCACAGGGAAATATCTGCTTCTAAATCCAAAACGCAGCTATCTAACAGAACGGTTGTCAATGTGTGCACTCAACTTCCAGAGTTAAACCCGTGTGTGGATTCAGCAGTCTGCAAACACTTTCTCTGCAGAGTCCCAAAACAGGCGTTTTCAGCCCATTACCGGCATATGGAAGAAACAGCAGTAAGCACAGGGAAATATCTGCTTCTAAATCCAAAACGCAGCTATCTAACAGAACGGTTGTCAATGTGTGCACTCAACTTCCAGAGTTAAACCCGTGTGTGGATTCAGCAGTCTGCAAACACTTTCTCTGCAGAGTCCCAAACCAGGCGTTTTCAGCCCATTACCTTCATATGGAAGAAACAGCAGTAAGCACAGGGAAATATCTGCTTCTAAATCCAAAACGCAGCTATCTAACAGAACGGTTGTCAATGTGTGCACTCAACTTCCAGAGTTAAACCCGTGTGTGGATTCAGCAGTCTGCAAACACTTTCTCTGCAGAGTCCCAAAACAGGCGTTTTCAGCCCATTACCGGCATATGGAAGAAACAGCAGTAAGCACAGGGAAAAATCTGCTTCTAAATCCAAAACGCAGCTATCTAACAGAACGGTTGTCAATGTGTGCACTCAACTTCCAGAGTTAAACCCGTGTGTGGATTCAGCAGTCTGCAAACACTTTCTCTGCAGAGTCACAAAACAGGCGTTTTCAGCCCATTACCGGCATATGGAAGAAACAGCAGTAAGCACAGGGAAATATCTGCTTCTAAATCCAAAACGCAGCTATCTAACAGAACGGTTGTCAATGCGTGCACTCAACTTCCAGAGTTAAACCCGTGTGTGGATTCAGCAGTCTGCAAACACTTTCTCTGCAGAGTCCCAAAACAGGCGTTTTCAGCCCATTACCGGCATATGGAAGAAACAGCAGTAAGCACAGGGAAATATCTGCTTCTAAATCCAAAACGCAGCTATCTAACAGAACGGTTGTCAATGTGTGCACTCAACTTCCAGAGTTAAACCCGTGTGTGGATTCAGCAGTCTGCAAACACTTTCTCTGCAGAGTCCCAAACCAGGCGTTTTCAGCCCATTACCGGCATATGGAAGAAACAGCAGTAAGCACAGGGAAATATCTGCTTCTAAATCCAAAACGCAGCTATCTAACAGAACGGTTGTCAATGTGTGCACTCAACTTCCAGAGTTAAACCCGTGAGTGGATTCAGCAGTCTGCAAACATCTTCTCTGCAGAGTCCCTAAACAGGCGTTTTCAGCCCATTACCGGCATATGGAAGAAACAGCAGTAAGCACAGGGAAATATCTGCTTCTAAATTCAAAACGCAGCTATCTAACAGAACGGTTGTCAATGTGTGCACTCAACTTCCAGAGTTAAACCCGTGTGTGGATTCAGCAGTCTGCAAACACTTACTCTGCAGAGTCCCAAAACAGGCGTTTTCAGCCCATTACTGGCATATGGAAGAAACAGCAGTCAGCACAGGGAAATATCTGCTTCTAAATCCAAAACGCAGCTATCTAACAGAACGGTTGTCAATGTGTGCACTCAACTTCCAGAGTTAAACCCGTGTGTGGATTCAGCAGTCTGCAAACATCTTCTCTGCAGAGTCCCAAAACAGGCGTTTTCAGCCCATTACCGGCATATGGAAGAAACAGCAGTAAGCACAGGGAAATATCTGCTTCTAAATCCAAAACGCAGCTATCTAACAGAACGGTTGTCAATGTGTGCACTCAACTTCCAGAGTTAAACCCGTGTGTGGATTCAGCAGTCTGCAAACACTTTCTCTGCAGAGTCCCAAACCAGGCGTTTTCAGCCCATTACCGGCATATGGAAGAAACAGCAGTAAGCACAGGGAAATATCTGCTTCTAAATCCAAAACGCAGCTATCTAACAGAACGGTTGTCAATGTGTGCACTCAACTTCCAGAGTTAAACCCGTGTGTGGATTCAGCAGTCTGCAAACACTTTCTCTGCAGAGTCCCAAACCAGGCGTTTTCAGCCCATTACCGGCATATGGAAGAAAGAGCAGTAAGCACAGGGAAATATCTGCTTCTAAATCCAAAACGCAGCTATCTAACAGAACGGTTGTCAATGTGTGCACTCAACTTCCAGAGTTAAACCCGTGTGTGGATTCAGCAGTCTGCAAACACTTTCTCTGCAGAGTCCCAAACCAGGCGTTTTCAGCCCATTACCGGCATATGGAAGAAACAGCAGTCAGCACAGGGAAATATCTGCTTCTAAATCCAAAACGCAGCTTTCTAACAGAACGGTTGTCAATGTGTGCACTCAACTTCCAGAGTTAAACCCGTGTGTGGATTCAGCAGTCTGCAAACATCTTCTCTGCAGAGTCCCAAAACAGGCGTTTTCAGCCCATTACCGGCATATGGAAGAAACAGCAGTAAGCACAGGGAAATATCTGCTTCTAAATCCAAAACGCAGCTATCTAACAGAACGGTTGTCAATGTGTGCACTCAACTTCCAGAGTTAAACCCGTGAGTGGATTCAGCAGTCTGCAAACATCTTCTCTCCAGAGTCCCAAAACAGGCGTTTTCAGCCCATTACCGGCATATGGAAGAAACAGCAGTAAGCACAGGGAAATATCTGCTTCTAAATCCAAAACGCAGCTATCTAACAGAACGTTTGTCAATGTGTGCACTCAACTTCCAGAGTTAAACCCGTGTGTGGATTCAGCAGTCTACAAACACTTTCTCTGCAGAGTCCCAAAACAGGCGTTTTCAGCCCATTACCGGCATATGGAGGAAACAGCAGTAAGCACAGGGAAATATCTGCTTCTAAATCCAAAACGCAGCTATCTAACAGAACGGTTGTCAACGTGTGCACTGAACTTCCAGAGTTAAACCCGTGTGTGGATTCAGCAGTCTGCAAACATCTTCTCTGCAGAGTCCCAAAACAGGCGTTTTCAGCCCATTACCGGCATATGGAAGAAACAACAGTAAGCACAGGGAAATATCTGCTTCTAAATCCAAAACGCAGCTATCTAACAGAACGGTTGTCAATGTGTGCACTCAACTTCCAGAGTTAAACCCGTGTGAGGATTCAGCAGTCTGCAAACACTTTCTCTGCAGAGTCCCAAAACAGGCGTTTTCAGGCCATTACTGGCATATGGAAGAAACAGCAGTAAGCACAGGGAAATATCTGCTTCTAAATCCAAAACGCAGCTATCTAACAGAACGGTTGTCAATGTGTGCACTCAACTTCCAGAGTTAAACCCGTGTGTGGATTCAGCAGTCTGCAAACACATTCTCTGCAGAGTCCCAAAACAGGCGTTTTCAGCCCATTACCGGCATATGGAAGAAACAGCAGTAAGCACAGGGAAATATGTGCTTCTAAATCCAAAACGCAGCTATCTAAAGAACGGTTGTCAATCTGTGCACTCAACTTCCAGAGTTAAACCCGTGTGTGGATTCAGCAGTCTGCAAACACTTTCTCTGCAGAGTCCCAAAACAGGCGTTTTCAGCCCATTACCGGCATATGGAAGAAACAGCAGTAAGCACAGGGAAATATCTGCTTCTAAATCCAAAACGCAGCTATCTAACAGAACGGTTGTCAATGTGTGCACTCAGCTTCCAGAGTTAAACCCGTGTGTGGATTCAGCAGTCTGCAAACACTTTCTCTGCAGAGTCCCCAAAACAGGCGTTTTCAGCCCATTACCGGCATATGGAAGAAACAGCAGTAAGCACAGGGAAATATCTGCTTCTAAATCCAAAACGCAGCTATCTAACAGAACGGTTGTCAATGTGTGCACTCAACTTCCAGAGTTAAACCCGTGTGTGGATTCAGCAGTCTGCAAACACTTTCTCTGCAGAGTCCCAAACCAGGCGTTTTCAGCCCATTACCGGCATATGGAAGAAACAGCAGTAAGCACAGGGAAATATCTGCTTCTAAATCCAAAACGCAGCTATCTAACAGAACGGTTGTCAATGTGTGCACTCAACTTCCAGAGTTAAACCCGTGTGTGGATTCAGCAGTCTGCAAACATCTTCTCTGCAGAGTCCCAAAACAGACGTTTTCAGCCCATTACCGGCATATGGAAGAAACAGCAGTAAGCACAGGGAAATATCTGCTTCTAAATCCAAAACGCAGCTATCTAACAGAACGGTTGTCAATGTGTGCACTCAACTTCCACAGTTAAACCCGTGTGTGGATTCAGCAGTCTGCAAACACTTTCTCTGCAGAGTCCCAAAACAGGGGTTTTCAGCCCATTACCGGCATATGGAAGAAACAGCAGTAAGCACAGGGAAATATCTGCTTCTAAATCCAAAACGCAGCTATCTAACAGAACGGTTGTCAATGTGTGCACTCAACTTCCAGAGTTAAACACGTGTGTGGATTCAGCAGTCTGCAAACATCTTCTCTGCAGAGTCCCAAAACAGGCGTTTTCAGCCCATTACCGGCATATGGAAGAAACAACAGTAAGCACAGAGAAATATCTGCTTCTAAATCCAAAACGCAGCTATCTAACAGAACGGTTGTCAATGTGTGCACTCAACTTCCAGAGTTAAACCCGTGTGTGGATTCAGCAGTCTGCAAACACTTTCTCTGCAGAGTCCCAAAACAGGCGTTTTCAGCCCATTACCGGCATATGGAAGAAACAGCAGTAAGCACAGGGAAATATGTGCTTCTAAATCCAAAACGCAGCTATCTAACAGAACGGTTGTCAATCTGTGCACTCAACTTCAGAGTTAAACCCGTGTGTGGATTCAGCAGTCTGCAAACACTTTCTCTGCAGAGTCCCAAAACAGGCGTTTTCAGCCCATTACCGGCATATGGAAGAAACAGCAGTAAGCACAGGGAAATATCTGCTTCTAAATCCAAAACGCAGCTATCTAACAGAACGGTTGTCAATGTGTGCACTCAACTTCCAGAGTTAAACCCGTGTGTGGATTTAGCAGTCTGCAAACACTTTCTCTGCAGAGTCCCAAAACAGGCGTTTTCAGCCCATTACCGGCATATGGAAGAAACAGCAGTAAGCACAGGGAAATATCTGCTTCTAAATCCAAAACGCAGCTATCTAACAGAACGGTTGTCAATGTGTGCACTCAACTTCCAGAGTTAAACCCGTGTGTGGATTCAGCAGTCTGCAAACACTTTCTCTGCAGAGTCCCAAACCAGGCGTTTTCAGCCCATTACCGGCATATGGAAGAAACAGCAGTAAGCACAGGGAAATATCTGCTTCTAAATCCAAAACGCAGCTATCTAACAGAACGGTTGTCAATGTGTGCACTCAACTTCCAGAGTTAAACCCGTGTGTGGATTCAGCAGTCTGCAAACATCTTCTCTGCAGAGTCCCAAAACAGACGTTTTCAGCCCATTACCGGCATATGGAAGAAACAGCAGTAAGCACAGGGAAATATCTGCTTCTAAATCCAAAACGCAGCTATCTAACAGAACGTTGTCAATGTGTGCACTCAACTTCCACAGTTAAACCCGTGTGTGGATTCAGCAGTCTGCAAACACTTTCTCTGCAGAGTCCCAAAACAGGCGTTTTCAGCCCATTACCGGCATATGGAAGAAACAGCAGTAAGCACAGGGAAATATCTGCTTCTAAATCCAAAACTCAGCTATCTAACAGAACGGTTGTCAATGTGTGCACTCAACTTCCAGAGTTAAACACGTGTGTGGATTCAGCAGTCTGCAAACACTTTCTCTGCAGAGTCCCAAAACAGGCGTTTTCAGCCCATTACCGGCATAAAGAAGAAACAGCAGTAAGCACAGGGAAATATCTGCTTCTAAATCCAAAACGCAGCTATCTAACAGAACGGTTGTCAATGTGTGCACTCAACTTCCACAGTTAAACCCGTGTGTGGATTCAGCAGTCTCAAACACTTTCTCTGCAGAGTCCCAAACCAGGCGTTTTCAGCCCATTACCTTCATATGGAAGAAACAGCAGTAAGCACAGGGAAATATCTGCTTCTAAATCAAAAACGCAGCTTTCTAACAGAACGGTTGTCAATGTGTGCACTCAACTTCCAGAGTTAAACCCGTGTGTGGATTCAGCAGTCTGCAAACACTTTCTCTGCAGAATCCCAAAACAGGCGTTTTCAGCCCATTACCGGCATATGGAAGAAACAGCAGTAAGCACAGGGAAATATCTGCTTCTAAATCCAAAACGCAGCTATCTAACAGAACGGTTGTCAATGTGTGCACTCAACTTCCAGAGTTAAACCCGTGTGTGGATTCAGCAGTCTGCAAACACTTTCTCTGCAGAGTCCCAAAACAGGCGTTTTCAGCCCATTACCGGCATATGGAAGAAACAGCAGTAAGCACAGGGAAATATCTGCTTCTAAATCCAAAACGCAGCTATCTAACAGAACGGTTGTCAATGTGTGCACTCAACTTCCAGAGTTAAACCCGTGTGTGGATTCAGCAGTCTGCAAACACTTTATCTGCAGAGTCCCAAAACAGGCGTTTTCAGCCCATTACCGGCATATGGAAGAAACAGCAGTAAGCACAGGGAAATATCTGCTTCTAAATCCAAAACGCAGCTATCTAACAGAACGGTTGTCAATGTGTGCACTCAACTTCCAGAGTTAAACCCGTGTGTGGATTCAGCAGTCTGCAAACACTTTCTCTGCAGAGTCCCAAAACAGGCGTTTTCAGCCCATTACCGGCATATGGAAGAAACAGCAGTCAGCACAGGGAAATATCTGCTTCTAAATCCAAAACGCAGCTATCTAACAGAACGGTTGTCAATGTGTGCACTCAATTTCCAGAGTTAAACCCGTGTGTGTATTCAGCAGTCTGCAAACACTTTCTCTGCAGAGTCCCAAAACAGGCGTTTTCAGCCCATTACCGGCATATGGAAGAAACAGCAGTAAGCACAGGGAAATATCTGCTTCTAAATCCAAAACGCAGCTATCTAACAGAACGGTTGTCAACGTGTGCACTGAACTTCCAGAGTTAAACCCGTGTGTGGATTCAGCAGTCTGCAAACATCTTCTCTGCAGAGTCCCAAAACAGGCGTTTTCAGCCCATTACCGGCATATGGAAGAAACAACAGTAAGCACAGGGAAATATCTGCTTCTAAATCCAAAACGCAGCTATCTAACAGAACGGTTGTCAATGTGTGCACTCAACTTCCAGAGTTAAACCCGTGTGTGGATTCAGCAGTCTGCAAACACTTTCTCTGCAGAGTCCCAAAACAGGCGTTTTCAGCCCATTACCGGCATATGGAAGAAACAGCAGTAAGCACAGGGAAATATGTGCTTCTAAATCCAAAACGCAGCTATCTAAAAGAACGGTTGTCAATCTGTGCACTCAACTTCCAGAGTTAAACCCGTGTGTGGATTCAGCAGTCTGCAAACACTTTCTCTGCAGCGTCCCAAAACAGGCGTTTTCAGCCCATTACCGGCATATGGAAGAAACAGCAGTAAGCACAGGGAAATATCTGCTTCTAAATCCAAAACGCAGCTATCTAACAGAACGGTTGTCAATGTGTGCACTCAACTTCCAGAGTTAAACCCGTGTGTGGATTCAGCAGTCTGCAAACACTTTCTCTGCAGAGTCCCAAAACAGGCGTTTTCAGCCCATTACCGGCATATGGAAGAAACAGCAGTAAGCACAGGGAAATATCTGCTTCTAAATCCAAAACGCAGCTATCTAACAGAACGGTTGTCAATGTGTGCACTCAACTTCCAGAGTTAAACCCGTGTGTGGATTCAGCAGTCTGCAAACACTTTCTCTGCAGAGTCCCAAACCAGGCGTTTTCAGCCCATTACCGGCATATGGAAGAAACAGCAGTAAGCACAGGGAAATATCTGCTTCTAAATCCAAAACGCAGCTATCTAACAGAACGGTTGTCAATGTGTGCACTCAACTTCCAGAGTTAAACCGTGTGTGGATTCAGCAGTCTGCAAACACTTTCTCTGCAGAGTCCCAAAACAGACGTTTTCAGCCCATTACCGGCATATGGAAGAAACAGCAGTAAGCACAGGGAAATATCTGCTTCTAAATCCAAAACGCAGCTATCTAACAGAACGGTTGTCAATGTGTGCACTCAACTTCCACAGTTAAACCGTGTGTGGATTCAGCAGTCTGCAAACACTTTCTCTGCAGAGTCCCAAAACAGGCGTTTTCAGCCCATTACCGGCATATGGAAGAAACAGCAGTAAGCACAGGGAAATATCTGCTTCTAAATCCAAAACGCAGCTATCTAACAGAACGGTTGTCAATGTGTGCACTCAACTTCCAGAGTTTAAACACGTGTGTTGGATTCAGCAGTCTGCAAACACTTTCTCTGCAGAGTCCCAAAACAGCCGTTTTCAGCCCATTACCGGCATAAGGAAGAAACAGCAGTAAGCACAGGGAAATATCTGCTTCTAAATCCAAAACGCAGCTATCTAACAGAACGGTTGTCAATGTGTGCACTCAACTTCCACAGTTAAACCCGTGTGTGGATTCAGCAGTCTGCAAACACTTTCTCTGCAGAGTCCCAAACCAGGCGTTTTCAGCCCATTACCTTCATATGGAAGAAACAGCAGTAAGCACAGGGAAATATCTGCTTCTAAATCAAAAACGCAGCTTTCTAACAGAACGGTTGTCAATGTGTGCACTCAACTTCCAGAGTTAAACCCGTGTGTGGATTCAGCAGTCTGCAAACACTTTCTCTGCAGAATCCCAAAACAGGCGTTTTCAGCCCATTACCGGCATATGGAAGAAACAGCAGTAAGCACAGGGAAATATCTGCTTCTAAATCCAAAACGCAGCTATCTAACAGAACGGTTGTCAATGTGTGCACTCAACTTCCAGAGTTAAACCCGTGTGTGGATTCAGCAGTCTGCAAACATCTTCTCTGCAGAGTCCCAAAACAGGCGTTTTCAGCCCATTACCGGCATATGGAAGAAACAGCAGTAAGCACAGGGAAATATCTGCTTCTAAATCCAAAACGCAGCTATCTAACAGAACGGTTGTCAATGTGTGCACTCAGCTTCCAGAGTTAAACCCGTGTGTGGATTCAGCAGTCTGCAAACACTTTCTCTGCAGAGTCCCCAAAACAGGCGTTTTCAGCCCATTACCGGCATATGGAAGAAACAGCAGTAAGCACAGGGAAATATCTGCTTCTAAATCCAAAACGCAGCTATCTAACAGAACGGTTGTCAATGTGTGCACTCAACTTCCAGAGTTAAACCCGTGTGTGGATTCAGCAGTCTGCAAACACTTTCTCTGCAGAGTCCCAAAACCAGGCGTTTTCAGCCCATTACCGGCATATGGAAGAAACAGCAGTAAGCACAGGGAAATATCTGCTTCTAAATCCAAAAACGCAGCTATCTAACAGAACGGTTTGTCAATGTGTGCACTCAACTTCCAGAGTTAAACCCGTGTGTGGATTCAGCAGTCTGCAAACATCTTCTCTGCAGAGTCCCAAACAGACGTTTTCAGCCCATTACCGGCATATGGAAGAAACAGCAGTAAGCACAGGGAAATATCTGCTTCTAAATCCAAAAACGCAGCTATCTAACAGAACGGTTGTCAATGTGTGCACTCAACTTCCACAGTTAAACCCGTGTGTGGATTCAGCAGTCTGCAAACACTTTCTCTGCAGAGTCCCAAAACAGGGGTTTTCAGCCCATTACCGGCAATGGAAGAAACAGCAGTAAGCACAGGGAAATATCTGCTTCTAAATCCAAAACGCAGCTATCTAACAGAACGGTTGTCAATGTGTGCACTCAACTTCCAGAGTTAAACACGTGTGTGGATTCAGCAGTCTGCAAACACTTTCTCTGCAGAGTCCCAAAACAGGCGTTTTCAGCCCATTACCGGCATAAGGAAGAAACAGCAGTAAGCACAGGGAAATATCTGCTTCTAAATCCAAAACGCAGCTATCTAACAGAACGGTTGTCAATGTGTGCACTCAACTTCCACAGTTAAACCCGTGTGTGGATTCAGCAGTCTGCAAACACTTTCTCTGCAGAGTCCCAAACCAGGCGTTTTCAGCCCATTACCGGCATATGGAAGAAACAGCAGTAAGCACAGGGAAATATCTGCTTCTAAATCCAAAACGCAGCTTTCTAACAGAACGGTTGTCAATGTGTGCACTCAACTTCCAGAGTTAAACCCGTGTGTGGATTCAGCAGTCTGCAAACACTTTCTCTGCAGAATCCCAAAACAGGCGTTTTCAGCCCATTACCGGCATATGGAAGAAACAGCAGTAAGCACAGGGAAATATCTGCTTCTAAATCCAAAACGCAGCTATCTAACAGAACGGTTGTCAATGTGTGCACTCAACTTCCAGAGTTAAACCCGTGTGTGGATTCAGCAGTCTGCAAACACTTTCTCTGCAGAGTCCCAAAACAGGCGTTTTCAGCCCATTACCGGCATATGGAAGAAACAGCAGTAAGCACAGGGAAATATCTGCTTCTAAATCCAAAACGCAGCTATCTAACAGAACGGTTGTCAATGTGTGCACTCAACTTCCAGAGTTAAACCCGTGTGTGGATTCAGCAGTCTGCAAACACTTTCTCTGCAGAGTCCCAAAACAGGCGTTTTCAGCCCATTACCGGCATATGGAAGAAACAGCAGTAAGCACAGGGAAATATCTGCTTCTAAATCCAAAACGCAGCTATCTAACAGAACGGTTGTCAATGTGTGCACTCAACTTCCAGAGTTAAACCCGTGTGTGGATTCAGCAGTCTGCAAACACTTTCTCTGCAGAGTCCCAAAACAGGCGTTTTCAGCCCATTACCGGCATATGGAAGAAACAGCAGTAAGCACAGGGAAATATCTGCTTCTAAATCCAAAACGCAGCTATCTAACAGAACGGTTGTCAATGTGTGCACTCAACTTCCAGAGCTAAACCAGTGTGTGGATTCAGCAGTCTGCAAACACTTTCTCTGCAGAGTCCCAAAACAGGCGTTTTCAGCCCATTACCGGCATATGGAAGAAACAGCATTAAGCACAGGGAAATATCCGCTTCTAAATCCAAAACGCAGCTATCTAACAGAACGGTTGTCAATGTGTGCACTCAACTTCCAGAGTTAAACCCGTGTGTGGATTCAGCAGTCTGCAAACATCTTCTCTGCAGAGTCCCAAACCAGGCGTTTTCAGCCCATTACCGGCATATGGAAGAAACAGCAGTAAGCACAGGGAAATATCTGCTTCTAAATCCAAAACGCAGCTATCTAACAGAACGGTTGTCAATGTGTGCACTCAACTTCCAGAGTTAAACCCGTGTGTGGATTCAGCAGTCTGCAAACACTTTCTCTGCAGAGTCCCCAAACAGGCGTTTTCAGCCCATTACCGGCATATGGAAGAAACAGCAGTAAGCACAGGGAAATATCTGCTTCTAAATCCAAAACGCAGCTATCTAACAGAACGGTTGTCAATGTGTGCACTCAACTTCCACAGTTAAACCCGTGTGTGGATTCAGCAGTCTGCAAACACTTTCTCTGCAGAGTCCCAAACCAGGCGTTTTCAGCCCATTACCGGCATATGGAAGAAACAGCATTAAGCACAGGGAAATATCCGCTTCTAAATCCAAAACGCAGCTATCTAACAGAACGGTTGTCAATGTGTGCACTCAACTTCCAGAGTTAAACCCGTGTGTGGATTCAGCAGTCTGCAAACATCTTCTCTTCAGAGTCCCAAAACAGGCGTTTTCAGCCCGTTACCGGCATATGGAAGAAACAGCAGTAAGCACAGGGAAATATCTGCTTCTAAATCCAAAACGCAGCTATCTAACAGAACGGTTGTCAATGTGTGCACTCAACTTCCAGAGTTAAACCCGTGAGTGGATTCAGCAGTCTGCAAACATCTTCTCTGCAGAGTCCCAAAACAGGTGTTTTCAGCCCATTACCGGCATATGGAAGAAACAGCAGTAAGCACAGGGAAATATCTGCTTCTAAATCCAAAACGCAGCTATCTAACAGAACGTTTGTCAATGTGTGCACTCAACTTCCAGAGTTAAACCCGTGTGTGGATTCAGCAGTCTGCAAACACTTTCTCTGCAGAGTCCCAAAACAGGCGTTTTCAGCCCATTACCGGCATATGGAAGAAACAGCAGTAAGCACAGGGAAATATCTGCTTCTAAATCCAAAACGCAGCTATCTAACAGAACGGTTGTCAACGTGTGCACTGAACTTCCAGAGTTAAACCCGTGTGTGGATTCAGCAGTCTGCAAACATCTTCTCTGCAGAGTCCCAAAACAGGCGTTTTCAGCCCATTACCGGCATATGGAAGAAACAACAGTAAGCACAGAGAAGTATCTGCTTCTAAATCCAAAACGCAGCTATCTAACAGAACGGTTGTCAATGTGTGCACTCAACTTCCAGAGTTAAACCCGTGTGTGGATTCAGCAGTCTGCAAACACTTTCTCTGCAGAGTCCCAAAACAGGCGTTTTCAGCCCATTACCGGCATATGGAAGAAACAGCAGTAAGCACAGGGAAATATGTGCTTCTAAATGCAAAACGCAGCTATCTAACAGAACGGTTGTCAATCTGTGCACTCAACTTCCAGAGTTAAACCCGTGTGTGGATTCAGCAGTCTGCAAACACTTTCTCTGCAGAGTCCCAAAACAGGCGTTTTCAGCCCATTACCGGCATATGGAAGAAACAGCAGTAAGCACAGGGAAATATCTGCTTCTAAATCCAAAACGCAGCTATCTAACAGAACGGTTGTCAATGTGTGCACTCAACTTCCAGAGTTAAACCCGTGTGTGGATTCAGCAGTCTGCAAACACTTTCTCTGCAGAGTCCCAAAACAGGCGTTTTCAGCCCATTACCGGCATATGGAAGAAACAGCAGTAAGCACAGGGAAATATCTGCTTCTAAATCCAAAACGCAGCTATCTAACAGAACGGTTGTCAATGTGTGCACTCAACTTCCAGAGTTAAACCCGTGTGTGGATTCAGCAGTCTGCAAACACTTTCTCTGCAGAGTCCCAAACCAGGCGTTTTCAGCCCATTACCGGCATATGGAAGAAACAGCAGTAAGCACAGGGAAATATCTGCTTCTAAATCCAAAACGCAGCTATCTAACAGAACGGTTGTCAATGTGTGCACTCAACTTCCAGAGTTAAACCCGTGTGTGGATTCAGCAGTCTGCAAACATCTTCTCTGCAGAGTCCCAAAACAGACGTTTTCAGCCCATTACCGGCATATGGAAGAAACAGCAGTAAGCACAGGGAAATATCTGCTTCTAAATCCAAAACGCAGCTATCTAACAGAACGGTTGTCAATGTGTGCACTCAACTTCCACAGTTAAACCCGTGTGTGGATTCAGCAGTCTGCAAAGACTTTCTCTGCAGAGTCCCAAAACAGGCGTTTTCAGCCCATTACCGGCATATGGAAGAAACAGCAGTAAGCACAGGGAAATATCTGCTTCTAAATCCAAAACTCAGCTATCTAACAGAACGGTTGTCAATGTGTGCACTCAACTTCCAGAGTTAAACACGTGTGTGGATTCAGCAGTCTGCAAACACTTTCTCTGCAGAGTCCCAAAACAGGCGTTTTCAGCCCATTACCGGCATAAAGAAGAAACAGCAGTAAGCACAGGGAAATATCTGCTTCTAAATCCAAAACGCAGCTATCTAACAGAACGGTTGTCAATGTGTGCACTCAACTTCCACAGTTAAACCCGTGTGTGGATTCAGCAGTCTGCAAACACTTTCTCTGCAGAGTCCCAAACCAGGCGTTTTCAGCCCATTACCTTCATATGGAAGAAACAGCAGTAAGCACAGGGAAATATCTGCTTCTAAATCAAAAACGCAGCTTTCTAACAGAACGGTTGTCAATGTGTGCACTCAACTTCCAGAGTTAAACCCGTGTGTGGATTCAGCAGTCTGCAAACACTTTCTCTGCAGAATCCCAAAACAGGCGTTTTCAGCCCATTACCGGCATATGGAAGAAACAGCAGTAAGCACAGGGAAATATCTGCTTCTAAATCCAAAACGCAGCTATCTAACAGAACGGTTGTCAATGTGTGCACTCAACTTCCAGAGTTAAACCCGTGTGTGGATTCAGCAGTCTGCAAACACTTTCTCTGCAGAGTCCCAAAACAGGCGTTTTCAGCCCATTACCGGCATATGGAAGAAACAGCAGTAAGCACAGGGAAATATCTGCTTCTAAATCCAAAACGCAGCTATCTAACAGAACGGTTGTCAATGTGTGCACTCAACTTCCAGAGTTAAACCCGTGTGTGGATTCAGCAGTCTGCAAACACTTTCTCTGCAGAGTCCCAAACCAGGCGTTTTCAGCCCATTACCGGCATATGGAAGAAACAGCAGTAAGCACAGGGAAATATCTGCTTCTAAATCCAAAACGCAGCTATCTAACAGAACGGTTGTCAATGTGTGCACTCAACTTCCAGAGTTAAACCCGTGTGTGGATTCAGCAGTCTGCAAACACTTTCTCTGCAGAGTCCCAAAACAGACGTTTTCAGCCCATTACCGGCATATGGAAGAAACAGCAGTAAGCACAGGGAAATATCTGCTTCTAAATCCAAAACGCAGCTATCTAACAGAACGGTTGTCAATGTGTGCACTCAACTTCCACAGTTAAACCCGTGTGTGGATTCAGCAGTCTGCAAACACTTTCTCTGCAGAGTCCCAAAACAGGCGTTTTCAGCCCATTACCGGCATATGGAAGAAACAGCAGTAAGCACAGGGAAATATCTGCTTCTAAATCCAAAACGCAGCTATCTAACAGAACGGTTGTCAATGTGTGCACTCAACTTCCAGAGTTAAACACGTGTGTGGATTCAGCAGTCTGCAAACACTTTCTCTGCAGAGTCCCAAAACAGGCGTTTTCAGCCCATTACCGGCATAAGGAAGAAACAGCAGTAAGCACAGGGAAATATCTGCTTCTAAATCCAAAACGCAGCTATCTAACAGAACGGTTGTCAATGTGTGCACTCAACTTCCACAGTTAAACCCGTGTGTGGATTCAGCAGTCTGCAAACACTTTCTCTGCAGAGTCCCAAACCAGGCGTTTTCAGCCCATTACCTTCATATGGAAGAAACAGCAGTAAGCACAGGGAAATATCTGCTTCTAAATCAAAAACGCAGCTTTCTAACAGAACGGTTGTCAATGTGTGCACTCAACTTCCAGAGTTAAACCCGTGTGTGGATTCAGCAGTCTGCAAACACTTTCTCTGCAGAATCCCAAAACAGGCGTTTTCAGCCCATTACCGGCATATGGAAGAAACAGCAGTAAGCACAGGGAAATATCTGCTTCTAAATCCAAAACGCAGCTATCTAACAGAACGGTTGTCAATGTGTGCACTCAACTTCCAGAGTTAAACCCGTGTGTGGATTCCGCAGTCTGCAAACATCTTCTCTGCAGAGTCCCAAAACAGGCGTTTTCAGCCCATTACCGGCATATGGAAGAAACAGCAGTAAGCACAGGGAAATATCTGCTTCTAAATCCAAAACGCAGCTATCTAACAGAACGGTTGTCAATGTGTGCACTCAACTTCCAGAGTTAAACCCGTGTGTGGATTCAGCAGTCTGCAAACACTTTCTCTGCAGAGTCCCAAACCAGGCGTTTTCAGCCCATTACCGGCATATGGAAGAAACAGCAGTAAGCACAGGGAAATATCTGCTTCTAAATCCAAAACGCAGCTATCTAACAGAACGGTTGTCAATGTGTGCACTCAACTTCCAGAGTTAAACCCGTGTGTGGATTCAGCAGTCTGCAAACATCTTCTCTGCAGAGTCCCAAAACAGACGTTTTCAGCCCATTACCGGCATATGGAAGAAACAGCAGTAAGCACAGGGAAATATCTGCTTCTAAATCCAAAACGCAGCTATCTAACAGAACGGTTGTCAATGTGTGCACTCAACTTCCACAGTTAAACCCGTGTGTGGATTCAGCAGTCTGCAAACACTTTCTCTGCAGAGTCCCAAAACAGGCGTTTTCAGCCCATTACCGGCATATGGAAGAAACAGCAGTAAGCACAGGGAAATATCTGCTTCTAAATCCAAAACTCAGCTATCTAACAGAACGGTTGTCAATGTGTGCACTCAACTTCCAGAGTTAAACACGTGTGTGGATTCAGCAGTCTGCAAACACTTTCTCTGCAGAGTCCCAAAACAGGCGTTTTCAGCCCATTACCGGCATAAAGAAGAAACAGCAGTAAGCACAGGGAAATATCTGCTTCTAAATCCAAAACGCAGCTATCTAACAGAACGGTTGTCAATGTGTGCACTCAACTTCCACAGTTAAACCCGTGTGTGGATTCAGCAGTCTGCAAACACTTTCTCTGCAGAGTCCCAAACCAGGCGTTTTCAGCCCATTACCTTCATATGGAAGAAACAGCAGTAAGCACAGGGAAATATCTGCTTCTAAATCAAAAACGCAGCTTTCTAACAGAACGGTTGTCAATGTGTGCACTCAACTTCCAGAGTTAAACCCGTGTGTGGATTCAGCAGTCTGCAAACACTTTCTCTGCAGAATCCCAAAACAGGCGTTTTCAGCCCATTACCGGCATATGGAAGAAACAGCAGTAAGCACAGGGAAATATCTGCTTCTAAATCCAAAACGCAGCTATCTAACAGAACGGTTGTCAATGTGTGCACTCAACTTCCAGAGTTAAACCCGTGTGTGGATTCAGCAGTCTGCAAACACTTTCTCTGCAGAGTCCCAAAACAGGCGTTTTCAGCCCATTACCGGCATATGGAAGAAACAGCAGTAAGCACAGGGAAATATCTGCTTCTAAATCCAAAACGCAGCTATCTAACAGAACGGTTGTCAATGTGTGCACTCAACTTCCAGAGTTAAACCCGTGTGTGGATTCAGCAGTCTGCAAACACTTTCTCTGCAGAGTCCCAAAACAGGCGTTTTCAGCCCATTACCGGCATATGGAAGAAACAGCAGTAAGCACAGGGAAATATCTGCTTCTAAATCCAAAACGCAGCTATCTAACAGAACGGTTGTCAATGTGTGCACTCAACTTCCAGAGTTAAACCCGTGTGTGGATTCAGCAGTCTGCAAACACTTTCTCTGCAGAGTCCCAAAACAGGCGTTTTCAGCCCATTACCGGCATATGGAAGAAACAGCAGTCAGCACAGGGAAATATCTGCTTCTAAATCCAAAACGCAGCTATCTAACAGAACGGTTGTCAATGTGTGCACTCAATTTCCAGAGTTAAACCCGTGTGTGTATTCAGCAGTCTGCAAACACTTTCTCTGCAGAGTCCCAAAACAGGCGTTTTCAGCCCATTACCGGCATATGGAAGAAACAGCAGTAAGCACAGGGAAATATGTGCTTCTAAATCCAAAACGCAGCTATCTAAAAGAACGGTTGTCAATCTGTGCACTCAACTTCCAGAGTTAAACCCGTGTGTGGATTCAGCAGTCTGCAAACACTTTCTCTGCAGCGTCCCAAAACAGGCGTTTTCAGCCCATTACCGGCATATGGAAGAAACAGCAGTAAGCACAGGGAAATATCTGCTTCTAAATCCAAAACGCAGCTATCTAACAGAACGGTTGTCAATGTGTGCACTCAACTTCCAGAGTTAAACCCGTGTGTGGATTCAGCAGTCTGCAAACACTTTCTCTGCAGAGTCCCAAAACAGGCGTTTTCAGCCCATTACCGGCATATGGAAGAAACAGCAGTAAGCACAGGGAAATATCTGCTTCTAAATCCAAAACGCAGCTATCTAACAGAACGGTTGTCAATGTGTGCACTCAACTTCCAGAGTTAAACCCGTGTGTGGATTCAGCAGTCTGCAAACACTTTCTCTGCAGAGTCCCAAACCAGGCGTTTTCAGCCCATTACCGGCATATGGAAGAAACAGCAGTAAGCACAGGGAAATATCTGCTTCTAAATCCAAAACGCAGCTATCTAACAGAACGGTTGTCAATGTGTGCACTCAACTTCCAGAGTTAAACCCGTGTGTGGATTCAGCAGTCTGCAAACACTTTCTCTGCAGAGTCCCAAAACAGACGTTTTCAGCCCATTACCGGCATATGGAAGAAACAGCAGTAAGCACAGGGAAATATCTGCTTCTAAATCCAAAACGCAGCTATCTAACAGAACGGTTGTCAATGTGTGCACTCAACTTCCACAGTTAAACCCGTGTGTGGATTCAGCAGTCTGCAAACACTTTCTCTGCAGAGTCCCAAAACAGGCGTTTTCAGCCCATTACCGGCATATGGAAGAAACAGCAGTAAGCACAGGGAAATATCTGCTTCTAAATCCAAAACGCAGCTATCTAACAGAACGGTTGTCAATGTGTGCACTCAACTTCCAGAGTTAAACACGTGTGTGGATTCAGCAGTCTGCAAACACTTTCTCTGCAGAGTCCCAAAACAGGCGTTTTCAGCCCATTACCGGCATAAGGAAGAAACAGCAGTAAGCACAGGGAAATATCTGCTTCTAAATCCAAAACGCAGCTATCTAACAGAACGGTTGTCAATGTGTGCACTCAACTTCCACAGTTAAACCCGTGTGTGGATTCAGCAGTCTGCAAACACTTTCTCTGCAGAGTCCCAAACCAGGCGTTTTCAGCCCATTACCTTCATATGGAAGAAACAGCAGTAAGCACAGGGAAATATCTGCTTCTAAATCAAAAACGCAGCTTTCTAACAGAACGGTTGTCAATGTGTGCACTCAACTTCCAGAGTTAAACCCGTGTGTGGATTCAGCAGTCTGCAAACACTTTCTCTGCAGAATCCCAAAACAGGCGTTTTCAGCCCATTACCGGCATATGGAAGAAACAGCAGTAAGCACAGGGAAATATCTGCTTCTAAATCCAAAACGCAGCTATCTAACAGAACGGTTGTCAATGTGTGCACTCAACTTCCAGAGTTAAACCCGTGTGTGGATTCCGCAGTCTGCAAACATCTTCTCTGCAGAGTCCCAAACCAGGCGTTTTCAGCCCATTACCGGCATATGGAAGAAACAGCAGTAAGCACAGGGAAATATCTGCTTCTAAATCCAAAACGCAGCTATCTAACAGAACGGTTGTCAATGTGTGCACTCAACTTCCAGAGTTAAACCCGTGTGTGGATTCAGCAGTCTGCAAACATCTTCTCTGCAGAGTCCCAAAACAGGCGTTTTCAGCCCATTACCGGCATATGGAAGAAACAGCAGTAAGCACAGGGAAATATCTGCTTCTAAATCCAAAACGCAGCTATCTAACAGAACGGTTGTCAATGTGTGCACTCAACTTCCAGAGTTAAACCAGTGTGTGGATTCAGCAGTCTGCAAACACTTTCTCTGCAGAGTCCCAAAACAGGCGTTTTCAGCCCATTACCGGCATATGGAAGAAACAGCAGTAAGCACAGGGAAATATCTGCTTCTAAATCCAAAACGCAGCTATCTAACAGAACGGTTGTCAATGTGTGCACTCAACTTCCAGAGTTAAACCAGTGTGTGGATTCAGCAGTCTGCAAACACTTTCTCTGCAGAGTCCCAAAACAGGCGTTTTCAGCCCATTACCGGCATATGGAAGAAACAGCAGTAAGCACAGGGAAATATCTGCTTCTAAATCCAAAACGCAGCTATCTAACAGAACGGTTGTCAATGTGTGCACTCAACTTCCACAGTTAAACCCGTGTGTGGATTCAGCAGTCTGCAAACACTTTCTCTGCAGAGTCCCAAACCAGGCGTTTTCAGCCCATTACCTTCATATGGAAGAAACAGCAGTAAGCACAGGGAAATATCTGCTTCTAAATCAAAAACGCAGCTTTCTAACAGAACGGTTGTCAATGTGTGCACTCAACTTCCGGAGTTAAACCCGTGTGTGGATTCAGCAGTCTGCAAACACTTTCTCTGCAGAGTCCTAAAACAGGCGTTTTCAGCCCATTACCGGCATATGGAAGAAACAGCAGTAAGCACAGGGAAATATCTGCTTCTAAATCCAAAACGCAGCTATCTAACAGAACGGTTGTCAATGTGTGCACTCAACTTCCAGAGTTAAACCCGTGTGTGGATTCAGCAGTCTGCAAACACTTTCTCTGCAGAGTCCCAAAACAGGCGTTTTCAGCCCATTACCGGCATATGGAAGAAACAGCAGTAAGCACAGGGAAATATCTGCTTCTAAATCCAAAACGCAGCTATCTAACAGAACGATTGTCAATGTGTGCACTCAACTTCCAGAGTTACACCCGTGTGTGGATTCAGCAGTCTGCAAACACTTTCTCTGCAGAGTCCCAAAACAGGCGTTTTCAGCCCATTACCGGCATATGGAAGAAACAGCAGTCAGCACAGGGAAATATCTGCTTCTAAATCCAAAACGCAGCTATCTAACAGAACGGTTGTCAATGTGTGCACTCAACTTCCAGAGTTAAACCCGTGTGTGGATTCAGCAGTCTGCAAACATCTTCTCTGCAGAGTCCCAAAACAGGCGTTTTCAGCCCATTACCGGCATATGGAAGAAACAGCAGTAAGCACAGGGAAATATCTGCTTCTAAATCCAAAACGCAGCTATCTGACAGAACGGTTGTCAATGTGTGCACTCAACTTCAAGAGTTAAACCCGTGTGTGGATTCAGCAGTCTGCAAACACTTTCTCTGCAGAGTCCCAAAACAGGCGTTTTCAGCCCATTACCAGCATATGGAAGAAACAGCAGTAAGCACAGGGAAATATCTGCTTCTAAATCCAAAACGCAGCTATCTAACAGAACGGTTGTCAATGTGTGCACTCAACTTCCAGAGTTAAACCCGTGTGTGGATTCAGCAGTCTGCAAACACTTTCTCTGCAGAGTCCCAAAACAGGCGTTTTCAGCCCATTACCGGCATATGGAAGAAACAGCAGTAAGCACAGGGAAATATCTGCTTCTAAATCCAAAACGCAGCTATCTAACAGAACGGTTGTCAATGTGTGCACTCAACTTCCAGAGTTAAACCGGTGTGTGGATTCAGCAGTCTGCAAACACTTTCTCTGCAGAGTCCCAAAACAGGCGTTTTCAGCCCATAACCGGCATACGGAAGAAACAGCAGTAAGCACAGGGAAATATCTGCTTCTAAATCCAAAACGCAGCTATCTAACAGAACGGTTGTCAATGTGTGCACTCAACTTCCAGAGTTAAACCCGTGTGTGGATTCAGCAGTCTGCAAACATCTTCTCTGCAGAGTCCCAAAACAGGCGTTTTCAGCCCATTACCGGCATATGGAAGAAACAGCAGTAAGCACAGGGAAATATCTGCTTCTAAATCCAAAACGCAGCTATCTAACAGAACGGTTGTCAATGTGTGCACTCAACTTCCAGAGTTAAACCAGTGTGTGGATTCAGCAGTCTGCAAACACTTTCTCTGCAGAGTCCCAAAACAGGCGTTTTCAGCCCATTACCGGCATATGGAAGAAACAGCAGTCAGCACAGGGAAATATCTGCTTCTAAATCCAAAACGCAGCTATCTAACAGAACGGTTGTCAATGTGTGCACTCAACTTCCACAGTTAAACCCGTGTGTGGATTCAGCAGTCTGCAAACACTTTCTCTGCAGAGTCCCAAACCAGGCGTTTTCAGCCCATTACCTTCATATGGAAGAAAGAGCAGTAAGCACAGGGAAATATCTGCTTCTAAATCAAAAACGCAGCTTTCTAACAGAACGGTTGTCAATGTGTGCACTCAACTTCCAGAGTTAAACCCGTGTGTGGATTCAGCAGTCTGCAAACACTTTCTCTGCAGAGTCCCAAAACAGGCGTTTTCAGCCCATTATCGGCATATGGAAGAAACAGCAGTAAGCACAGGGAAATATCTGCTTCTAAATCCAAAACGCAGCTATCTAACAGAACGGTTGTCAATGTGTGCACTCAACTTCCAGAGTTAAACCAGTGTGTGGATTCAGCAGTCTGCAAACACTTTCTCTGCAGAGTCCCAAAACAGGCGTTTTCAGCCCATTACCGGCATATGGAAGAAACAGCAGTAAGCACAGGGAAATATCTGCTTCTAAATCCAAAGCGCAGCTATCTAACAGAATGGTTGTCAATGTGTGCACTCAACTTCCAGAGTTAAACCCGTGTGTGGATTCAGCAGTCTGCAAACCCTTTCTCTACAGAGTCCCAAAACAGGCGTTTTCAGCCCATTACCGGCATATGGAAGAAACAGCAGTAAGCACAGGGAAATATCTGCTTCTAAATCCAAAACGCAGCTATCTAACAGAACGGTTGTCAATGTGTGCACTCAACTTCCAGAGTTAAACCCGTGTGTGGATTCAGCAGTCTGCAAACATCTTCTCTGCAGAGTCCCAAAACAGGCGTTTTCAGCCCATTACCGGCATATGGAAGAAACAGCAGTAAGCACAGGGAAATATCTGCTTCTAAATCCAAAACGCAGCTATCTAACAGAACGGTTGTCAATGTGTGCACTCAACTTCCAGAGTTAAACCAGTGTGTGGATTCAGCAGTCTGCAGAGACTTTCTCTGCAGAGTCCCAAAACAGGCGTTTTCTGCCCATTACCGGCATATGGAAGAAACAGCAGTAAGCACAGGGAAATATCTGCTTCTAAATCCAAAACGCAGCTATCTAACAGAACGGTTGTCAATGTGTGCACTCAACTTCCAGAGTTAAACCAGTGTGTGGATTCAGCAGTCTGCAAAGACTTTCTCTGCAGAGTCCCAAAACAGGCGTTTTCAGCCCATTACCGGCATATGGAAGAAACAGCAGTAAGCACAGGGAAATATCTGCTTCTAAATCCAAAACGCAGCTATCTAACAGAACGGTTGTCAATGTGTGCACTCAACTTCCAGAGTTAAACCCGTGTGTGGATTCAGCAGTCTGCAAACACTTTCTCTGCAGAGTCCCAAACCAGGCGTTTTCAGCCCATTACCTTCATATGGAAGAAACAGCAGTAAGCACAGGGAAATATCTGCTTCTAAATCAAAAACGCAGCTTTCTAACAGAACGGTTGTCAATGTGTGCACTCAACTTCCAGAGTTAAACCCGTGTGTGGATTCAGCAGTCTGCAAACACTTTCTCTGCAGAGTCCCAAAACAGGCGTTTTCAGCCCATTACCGGCATATGGAAGAAACAGCATTAAGCACAGGGAAATATCTGCTTCTAAATCCAAAACGCAGCTATCTAACAGAACGGTTGTCAATGTGTGCACTCAACTTCCAGAGTTAAACCCGTGTGTGGATTCAGCAGTCTGCAAACACTTTCTCTGCAGAGTCCCAAAACAGGCGTTTTCAGCCCATTACCGGCATATGGAAGAAACAGCAGTAAGCACAGTGAAATATCTGCTTCTAAATCCAAAACGCAGCTATCTAACAGAACGGTTGTCAATGTGTGCACTCAACTTCCAGAGTTAAACCCGTGTGTGGATTCAGCAGTCTGCAAACACTTTCTCTGCAGAGTCCCAAAACAGGCGTTTTCAGCCCATTACCGGCATATGGAAGAAACAGCAGTCAGCACAGGGAAATATCTGCTTCTAAATCCAAAACGCAGCTATCTAACAGAACGGTTGTCAATGTGTGCACTCAACTTCCAGAGTTAAACCCGTGTGTGGATTCAGCAGTCTGCAAACACTTTCTCTGCAGAGTCCCAAAACAGGCGTTTTCAGCCCATTACCGGCATATGGAAGAAACAGCAGTAAGCACAGGGAAATATCTGCTTCTAAAGCCAAAACGCAGCTATCTAACAGAACGGTTGTCAATGTGTGCACTCAACTTCAAGAGTTAAACCCGTGAGTGGATTCAGCAGTCTGCAAACATCTTCTCTGCAGAGTCCCAAAACAGGCGTTTTCAGCCCATTACCGGCATATGGAAGAAACAGCAGTAAGCACAGGGAAATATCTGCTTCTAAATCCAAAACGCAGCTATCTAACAGAACGGTTGTCAATATGTGCACTCAATTTCCAGAGTTAAACCCGTGTGTGGATTCAGCAGTCTGCAAACACTTTCTCTGCAGAGTCCCAAACCAGGCGTTTTCAGCCCATTACCGGCATATGGAAGAAACAGCAGTAAGCACAGGTAAATATCTGCTTCTAAATCCAAAACGCAGCTATCTAACAGAACGGTTGTCAATGTGTGCACTCAACTTCCAGAGTTAAACCAGTGTGTGGATTCAGCAGTCTGCAAACACTTTCTCTGCAGAGTCCCAAAACAGGCGTTTTCAGCCCATTACCGGCATATGGAAGAAACAGCAGTAAGCACAGGGAAATATCTGCTTCTAAATCCAAAACGCAGCTATCTAACAGAACGGTTGTCAATGTGTGCACTCAACTTCCAGAGTTAAACCCGTGTGTGGATTCAGCAGTCTGCAAACACTTTCTCTGCAGAGTCCCAAAACAGGCGTTTTCAGCCCATTACCAGCATATGGAAGAAACAGCAGTAAGCACAGGGAAATATCTGCTTCTAAATCCAAAACGCAGCTATCTAACAGAACGGTTGTCAATGTGTGCACTCAACTTCCAGAGTTAAACCCGTGTGTGGATTCAGCAGTCTGCAAACACTTTCTCTGCAGAGTCCCAAAACAGGCGTTTTCAGCCCATTACCGGCATATGGAAGAAACAGCAGTAAGCACAGGGAAATATCTGCTTCTAAATCCAAAACGCAGCTATCTAACAGAACGGTTGTCAATGTGTGCACTCAACTTCCAGAGTTAAACCCGTGTGTGGATTCAGCAGTCTGCAAACACTTTCTCTGCAGAGTCCCAAAACAGGGGTTTTCAGCCCATTACCGGCATATGGAAGAAACAGCAGTAAGCACAGGGAAATATCTGCTTCTAAATCCAAAACGTAGCTATCTAACAGAACGGTTGTCAATGTGTGCACTCAACTTCCAGAGTTAAACCCGTGTGTGGATTCAGCAGTCTGCAAACACTTTCTCTGCAGAGTCCCAAAACAGGCGTTTTCAGCCCATTACCAGCATATGGAAGAAACAGCAGTAAGCACAGGGAAATATCTGCTTCTAAATCCAAAACGCAGCTATCTAACAGAACGGTTGTCAATGTGTGCACTCAACTTCCAGAGTTAAACCCGTGTGTGGATTCAGCAGTCTGCAAACACTTTCTCTGCAGAGTCCCAAAACAGGCGTTTTCAGCCCATTACCGGCATATGGAAGAAACAGCAGTAAGCACAGGGAAATATCTGCTTCTAAATCCAAAACGCAGCTATCTAACAGAACGGTTGTCAATGTGTGCACTCAACTTCCAGAGTTAAACCCGTGTGTGGATTCAGCAGTCTGCAAACACTTTCTCTGCAGAGTCCCAAACCAGGCGTTTTCAGCCCATTACCGGCATATGGAAGAAACAGCAGTAAGCACAGGGAAATATCTGCTTCTAAATCCAAAACGCAGCTATCTAACAGAACGGTTGTCAATGTGTGCACTCAACTTCCAGAGTTAAACCCGTGAGTGGATTCAGCAGTCTGCAAACATCTTCTCTGCAGAGTCCCTAAACAGGCGTTTTCAGCCCATTACCGGCATATGGAAGAAACAGCAGTAAGCACAGGGAAATATCTGCTTCTAAATTCAAAACGCAGCTATCTAACAGAACGGTTGTCAATGTGTGCACTCAACTTCCAGAGTTAAACCCGTGTGTGGATTCAGCAGTCTGCAAACACTTTCTCTGCAGAGTCCCAAAACAGGCGTTTTCAGCCCATTACTGGCATATGGAAGAAACAGCAGTCAGCACAGGGAAATATCTGCTTCTAAATCCAAAACGCAGCTATCTAACAGAACGGTTGTCAATGTGTGCACTCAACTTCCAGAGTTAAACCCGTGTGTGGATTCAGCAGTCTGCAAACATCTTCTCTGCAGAGTCCCAAAACAGGCGTTTTCAGCCCATTACCGGCATATGGAAGAAACAGCAGTAAGCACAGGGAAATATCTGCTTCTAAATCCAAAACGCAGCTATCTAACAGAACGGTTGTCAATGTGTGCACTCAACTTCCAGAGTTAAACCCGTGTGTGGATTCAGCAGTCTGCAAACACTTTCTCTGCAGAGTCCCAAACCAGGCGTTTTCAGCCCATTACCGGCATATGGAAGAAACAGCAGTAAGCACAGGGAAATATCTGCTTCTAAATCCAAAACGCAGCTATCTAACAGAACGGTTGTCAATGTGTGCACTCAACTTCCAGAGTTAAACCCGTGTGTGGATTCAGCAGTCTGCAAACACTTTCTCTGCAGAGTCCCAAAACAGGCGTTTTCAGCCCATTACCGGCATATGGAAGAAACAGCAGTAAGCACAGGGAAATATCTGCTTCTAAATCCAAAACGCAGCTATCTAACAGAACGGTTGTCAATGTGTGCACTCAACTTCCAGAGTTAAACCCGTGTGTGGATTCAGCAGTCTGCAAACACTTTCTCTGCAGAGTCCCAAACCAGGCGTTTTCAGCCCATTACCGGCATATGGAAGAAACAGCAGTCAGCACAGGGAAATATCTGCTTCTAAATCCAAAACGCAGCTATCTAACAGAACGGTTGTCAATGTGTGCACTCAACTTCCAGAGTTAAACCCGTGTGTGGATTCAGCAGTCTGCAAACATCTTCTCTGCAGAGTCCCAAAACAGGCGTTTTCAGCCCATTACCGGCATATGGAAGAAACAGCAGTAAGCACAGGGAAATATCTGCTTCTAAATCCAAAACGCAGCTATCTAACAGAACGGTTGTCAATGTGTGCACTCAACTTCCAGAGTTAAACCCGTGAGTGGATTCAGCAGTCTGCAAACATCTTCTCTCCAGAGTCCCAAAACAGGCGTTTTCAGCCCATTACCGGCATATGGAAGAAACAGCAGTAAGCACAGGGAAATATCTGCTTCTAAATCCAAAACGCAGCTATCTAACAGAACGTTTGTCAATGTGTGCACTCAACTTCCAGAGTTAAACCCGTGTGTGGATTCAGCAGTCTACAAACACTTTCTCTGCAGAGTCCCAAAACAGGCGTTTTCAGCCCATTACCGGCATATGGAAGAAACAGCAGTAAGCACAGGGAAATATCTGCTTCTAAATCCAAAACGCAGCTATCTAACAGAACGGTTGTCAATGTGTGCACTCAACTTCCAGAGTTAAACCCGTGTGTGGATTCAGCAGTCTGCAAACATCTTCTCTGCAGAGTCCCAAAACAGGCGTTTTCAGCCCATTACCGGCATATGGAAGAAACAACAGTAAGCACAGGGAAATATCTGCTTCTAAATCCAAAACGCAGCTATCTAACAGAACGGTTGTCAATGTGTGCACTCAACTTCCAGAGTTAAACCCGTGTGAGGATTCAGCAGTCTGCAAACACTTTCTCTGCAGAGTCCCAAAACAGGCGTTTTCAGCCCATTACCGGCATATGGAAGAAACAGCAGTAAGCACAGGGAAATATCTGCTTCTAAATCCAAAACGCAGCTATCTAACAGAACGGTTGTCAATGTGTGCACTCAACTTCCAGAGTTAAACCCGTGTGTGGATTCAGCAGTCTGCAAACACTTTCTCTGCAGAGTCCCAAAACAGGCGTTTTCAGCCCATTACCGGCATATGGAAGAAACAGCAGTCAGCACAGGGAAATATCTGCTTCTAAATCCAAAACGCAGCTATCTAACAGAACGGTTGCCAATGTGTGCACTCAACTTCCAGAGTTAAACCCGTGTGTGGAATCAGCAGTCTGCAAACACTTTCTCTGCAGAGTCCCAAAACAGGCGTTTTCAGCCCATTACCGGCATATGGAAGAAACAGCAGTAAGCACAGGGAAATATCTGCTTCTAAATCCAAAACGCAGCTATCTAACAGAACGGTTGTCAATGTGTGCACTCAACTTCCAGAGTTAAACCCGTGAGTGGATTCAGCAGTCTGCAAACATCTTCTCTGCAGAGTCCCAAAACAGGCGTTTTCAGCCCATTACCGGCATATGGAAGAAACAGCAGTAAGCACAGGGAAATATCTGCTTCTAAATCCAAAACGCAGCTATCTAACAGAACGGTTGTCAATGTGTGCACTCAATTTCCAGAGTTAAACCCGTGTGTGGATTCAGCAGTCTGCAAACACTTTCTCTGCAGAGTCCCAAACCAGGCGTTTTCAGCCCATTACCGGCATATGGAAGAAACAGCAGTAAGCACAGGGAAATATCTGCTTCTAAATCCAAAACGCAGCTATCTAACAGAACGGTTGTCAATGTGTGCACTCAACTTCCAGATTTAAACCAGTGTGTGGATTCAGCAGTCTGCAATCACTTTCTCTGCAGAGTCCCAAAACAGGCGTTTTCAGCCCATTACCGGCATATGGAAGAAACAGCAGTAAGCACAGGGAAATATCTGCTTCTAAATCCAAAACGCAGCTATCTAACAGAACGGTTGTCAATGTGTGCACTCAACTTCCAGAGTTAAACCCGTGTGTGGATTCAGCAGTCTGCAAACACTTTCTCTGCAGAGTCCCAAAACAGGCGTTTTCAGCCCATTACCAGCATATGGAAGAAACAGCAGTAAGCACAGGGAAATATCTGCTTCTAAATCCAAAACGCAGCTATCTAACAGAACGGTTGTCAATGTGTGCACTCAACTTCCAGAGTTAAACCCGTGTGTGGATTCAGCAGTCTGCAAACACTTTCTCTGCACAGTCCCAAAACAGGCGTTTTCAGCCCATTACCGGCATATGGAAGAAACAGCAGTAAGCACAGGGAAATATCTGCTTCTAAATCCAAAACGCAGCTATCTAACAGAACGGTTGTCAATGTGTGCACTCAACTTCCAGAGTTAAACCCGTGTGTGGATTCAGCAGTCTGCAAACACTTTCTCTGCAGAGTCCCAAAACAGGCGTTTTCAGCCCATTACCGGCATATGGAAGAAACAGCAGTAAGCACAGGGAAATATCTGCTTCTAAATCCAAAACGCAGCTATCTAACAGAACGGTTGTCAATGTGTGCACTCAACTTCCAGAGTTAAACCCGTGTGTGGATTCAGCAGTCTGCAAACACTTTCTCTGCAGAGTCCCAAACAAGGCGTTTTCAGCCCATTACCGGCATATGGAAGAAACAGCAGTAAGCACAGGGAAAAATCTGCTTCTAAATCCAAAACGCAGCTATCTAACAGAACGGTTGTCAATGTGTGCACTCAACTTCCAGAGTTAAACCCGTGTGTGGATTCAGCAGTCTGCAAACACTTTCTCTGCAGAGTCCCAAAACAGGCGTTTTCAGCCCATTACCGGCATATGGAAGAAACAGCAGTAAGCACAGGGAAATATCTGCTTCTAAATCCAAAACGCAGCTATCTAACAGAACGGTTGTCAATGTGTGCACTCAACTTCCAGAGTTAAACCCGTGTGTGGATTCAGCAGTCTGCAAACACTTTCTCTGCAGAGTCCCCAAACAGGCGTTTTCAGCCCATTACCGGCATATGGAAGAAACAGCAGTAAGCACAGGGAAATATCTGCTTCTAAATCCAAAACGCAGCTATCTAACAGAACGGTTGTCAATGTGTGCACTCAATTTCCAGAGTTAAACCCGTGTGTGGATTCAGCAGTCTGCAAACACTTTCTCTGCAGAGTCCCAAACCAGGCGTTTTCAGCCCATTACCGGCATATGGAAGAAACAGCAGTAAGCACAGGGAAATATCTGCTTCTAAATCCAAAACGCAGCTATCTAACAGAACGGTTGTCAATGTGTGCACTCAACTTCCAGAGTTAAACCAGTGTGTGGATTCAGCAGTCTGCAATCACTTTCTCTGCAGAGTCCCAAAACAGGCGTTTTCAGCCCATTACCGGCATATGGAAGAAACAGCAGTAAGCACAGGGAAATATCTGCTTCTAAATCCAAAACGCAGCTATCTAACAGAACGGTTGTCAATGTGTGCACTCAACTTCCAGAGTTAAACCCGTGTGTGGATTCAGCAGTCTGCAAACACTTTCTCTGCAGAGTCCCAAAACAGGCGTTTTCAGCCCATTACCAGCATATGGAAGAAACAGCAGTAAGCACAGGGAAATATCTGCTTCTAAATCCAAAACGCAGCTATCTAACAGAACGGTTGTCAATGTGTGCACTCAACTTCCAGAGTTAAACCCGTGTGTGGATTCAGCAGTCTGCAAACACTTTCTCTGCACAGTCCCAAAACAGGCGTTTTCAGCCCATTACCGGCATATGGAAGAAACAGCAGTAAGCACAGGGAAATATCTGCTTCTAAATCCAAAACGCAGCTATCTAACAGAACGGTTGTCAATGTGTGCACTCAACTTCCAGAGTGAAACCCGTGTGTGGATTCAGCAGTCTGCAAACACTTTCTCTGCAGAGTCCCAAAACAGGCGTTTTCAGCCCATTACCGGCATATGGAAGAAACAGCAGTAAGCACAGGGAAATATCTGCTTCTAAATCCAAAACGCAGCTATCTAACAGAACGGTTGTCAATGTGTGCACTCAACTTCCAGAGTTAAACCCGTGTGTGGATTCAGCAGTCTGCAAACACTTTCTCTGCAGAGTCCCAAACCAGGCGTTTTCAGCCCATTACCGGCATATGGAAGAAACAGCAGTAAGCACAGGGAAAAATCTGCTTCTAAATCCAAAACGCAGCTATCTAACAGAACGGTTGTCAATGTGTGCACTCAACTTCCAGAGTTAAACCCGTGTGTGGATTCAGCAGTCTGCAAACACTTTCTCTGCAGAGTCCCAAAACAGGCGTTTTCAGCCCATTACCGGCATATGGAAGAAACAGCAGTAAGCACAGGGAAATATCTGCTTCTAAATCCAAAACGCAGCTATCTAACAGAACGGTTGTCAATGCGTGCACTCAACTTCCAGAGTTAAACCCGTGTGTGGATTCAGCAGTCTGCAAACACTTTCTCAGCAGAGTACCAAAACAGGCGTTTTCAGCCCATTACCGGCATATGGAAGAAACAGCAGTAAGCACAGGGAAATATCTGCTTCTAAATCCAAAACGCAGCTATCTAACAGAACGGTTGTCAATGTGTGCACTCAACTTCCAGAGTTAAACCCGTGTGTGGATTCAGCAGTCTGCAAACACTTTCTCTGCAGAGTCCCAAACCAGGCGTTTTCAGCCCATTACCGGCATATGGAAGAAACAGCAGTAAGCACAGGGAAATATCTGCTTCTAAATCCAAAACGCAGCTATCTAACAGAACGGTTGTCAATGTGTGCACTCAACTTCCAGAGTTAAACCCGTGAGTGGATTCAGCAGTCTGCAAACATCTTCTCTGCAGAGTCCCAAAACAGGCGTTTTCAGCCCATTACCGGCATATGGAAGAAACAGCAGTAAGCACAGGGAAATATCTGCTTCTAAATCCAAAACGTAGCTATCTAACAGAACGGTTGTCAATGTGTGCACTCAACTTCCAGAGTTAAACCCGTGTGTGGATTCAGCAGTCTGCAAACACTTTCTCTGCAGAGTCCCAAAACAGGCGTTTTCAGCCCATTACCGGCATATGGAAGAAACAGCAGTAAGCACAGGGAAATATCTGCTTCTAAATCCAAAACGCAGCTATCTAACAGAACGGTTGTCAATGTGTGCACTCAACTTCCAGAGTTAAACCCGTGTGTGGATTCAGCAGTCTGCAAACACTTTCTCTGCAGAGTCCCAAAACAGGCGTTTTCAGCCCATTACCGGCATATGGAAGAAACAGCAGTAAGCACAGGGAAATATCTGCTTCTAAATCCAAAACGCAGCTATCTAACAGAACGGTTGTCAATGTGTGCACTCAACTTCCAGAGTTAAACCCGTGTGTGGATTCAGCAGTCTGCAAACACTTTCTCTGCAGAGTCCCAAACCAGGCGTTTTCAGCCCATTACCTTCATATGGAAGAAACAGCAGTAAGCACAGGGAAATATCTGCTTCTAAATCCAAAACGCAGCTATCTAACAGAACGGTTGTCAATGTGTGCACTCAACTTCCAGAGTTAAACCCGTGTGTGGATTCAGCAGTCTGCAAACACTTTCTCTGCAGAGTCCCAAAACAGGCGTTTTCAGCCCATTACCGGCATATGGAAGAAACAGCAGTAAGCACAGGGAAAAATCTGCTTCTAAATCCAAAACGCAGCTATCTAACAGAACGGTTGTCAATGTGTGCACTCAACTTCCAGAGTTAAACCCGTGTGTGGATTCAGCAGTCTGCAAACACTTTCTCTGCAGAGTCACAAAACAGGCGTTTTCAGCCCATTACCGGCATATGGAAGAAACAGCAGTAAGCACAGGGAAATATCTGCTTCTAAATCCAAAACGCAGCTATCTAACAGAACGGTTGTCAATGCGTGCACTCAACTTCCAGAGTTAAACCCGTGTGTGGATTCAGCAGTCTGCAAACACTTTCTCTGCAGAGTCCCAAAACAGGCGTTTTCAGCCCATTACCGGCATATGGAAGAAACAGCAGTAAGCACAGGGAAATATCTGCTTCTAAATCCAAAACGCAGCTATCTAACAGAACGGTTGTCAATGTGTGCACTCAACTTCCAGAGTTAAACCCGTGTGTGGATTCAGCAGTCTGCAAACACTTTCTCTGCAGAGTCCCAAACCAGGCGTTTTCAGCCCATTACCGGCATATGGAAGAAACAGCAGTAAGCACAGGGAAATATCTGCTTCTAAATCCAAAACGCAGCTATCTAACAGAACGGTTGTCAATGTGTGCACTCAACTTCCAGAGTTAAACCCGTGAGTGGATTCAGCAGTCTGCAAACATCTTCTCTGCAGAGTCCCTAAACAGGCGTTTTCAGCCCATTACCGGCATATGGAAGAAACAGCAGTAAGCACAGGGAAATATCTGCTTCTAAATTCAAAACGCAGCTATCTAACAGAACGGTTGTCAATGTGTGCACTCAACTTCCAGAGTTAAACCCGTGTGTGGATTCAGCAGTCTGCAAACACTTTCTCTGCAGAGTCCCAAACCAGGCGTTTTCAGCCCATTACCGGCATATGGAAGAAACAGCAGTAAGCACAGGGAAAAATCTGCTTCTAAATCCAAAACGCAGCTATCTAACAGAACGGTTGTCAATGTGTGCACTCAACTTCCAGAGTTAAACCCGTGTGTGGATTCAGCAGTCTGCAAACACTTTCTCTGCAGAGTCCCAAAACAGGCGTTTTCAGCCCATTACCGGCATATGGAAGAAACAGCAGTAAGCACAGGGAAATATCTGCTTCTAAATCCAAAACGCAGCTATCTAAGAGAACGGTTGTCAATGCGTGCACTCAACTTCCAGAGTTAAACCCGTGTGTGGATTTAGCAGTCTGCAAACACTTTCTCTGCAGAGTACCAAAACAGGCGTTTTCAGCCCATTACCGGCATATGGAAGAAACAGCAGTAAGCACAGGGAAATATCTGCTTCTAAATCCAAAACGCAGCTATCTAACAGAACGGTTGTCAATGTGTGCACTCAACTTCCAGAGTTAAACCCGTGTGTGGATTCAGCAGTCTGCAAACACTTTCTCTGCAGAGTCCCAAACCAGGCGTTTTCAGCCCATTACCGGCATATGGAAGAAACAGCAGTAAGCACAGGGAAATATCTGCTTCTAAATCCAAAACGCAGCTATCTAACAGAACGGTTGTCAATGTGTGCACTCAACTTCCAGAGTTAAACCCGTGAGTGGATTCAGCAGTCTGCAAACATCTTCTCTGCAGAGTCCCAAAACAGGCGTTTTCAGCCCATTACCGGCATATGGAAGAAACAGCAGTAAGCACAGGGAAATATCTGCTTCTAAATCCAAAACGTAGCTATCTAACAGAACGGTTGTCAATGTGTGCACTCAACTTCCAGAGTTAAACCCGTGTGTGGATTCAGCAGTCTGCAAACACTTTCTCTGCAGAGTCCCAAAACAGGCGTTTTCAGCCCATTACCGGCATATGGAAGAAACAGCAGTAAGCACAGGGAAATATCTGCTTCTAAATCCAAAACGCAGCTATCTAACAGAACGGTTGTCAATGTGTGCACTCAACTTCCAGAGTTAAACCCGTGTGTGGATTCAGCAGTCTGCAAACACTTTCTCTGCAGAGTCCCAAAACAGGCGTTTTCAGCCCATTACCCGCATATGGAAGAAACAGCAGTAAGCACAGGGAAATATCTGCTTCTAAATCCAAAACGCAGCTATCTAACAGAACGGTTGTCAATGTGTGCACTCAACTTCCAGAGTTAAACCCGTGTGTGGATTCAGCAGTCTGCAAACACTTTCTCTGCAGAGTCCCAAACCAGGCGTTTTCAGCCCATTACCTTCATATGGAAGAAACAGCAGTAAGCACAGGGAAATATCTGCTTCTAAATCCAAAACGCAGCTATCTAACAGAACGGTTGTCAATGTGTGCACTCAACTTCCAGAGTTAAACCCGTGTGTGGATTCAGCAGTCTGCAAACACTTTCTCTGCAGAGTCCCAAAACAGGCGTTTTCAGCCCATTACCGGCATATGGAAGAAACAGCAGTAAGCACAGGGAAAAATCTGCTTCTAAATCCAAAACGCAGCTATCTAACAGAACGGTTGTCAATGTGTGCACTCAACTTCCAGAGTTAAACCCGTGTGTGGATTCAGCAGTCTGCAAACACTTTCTCTGCAGAGTCACAAAACAGGCGTTTTCAGCCCATTACCGGCATATGGAAGAAACAGCAGTAAGCACAGGGAAATATCTGCTTCTAAATCCAAAACGCAGCTATCTAACAGAACGGTTGTCAATGCGTGCACTCAACTTCCAGAGTTAAACCCGTGTGTGGATTCAGCAGTCTGCAAACACTTTCTCTGCAGAGTCCCAAAACAGGCGTTTTCAGCCCATTACCGGCATATGGAAGAAACAGCAGTAAGCACAGGGAAATATCTGCTTCTAAATCCAAAACGCAGCTATCTAACAGAACGGTTGTCAATGTGTGCACTCAACTTCCAGAGTTAAACCCGTGTGTGGATTCAGCAGTCTGCAAACACTTTCTCTGCAGAGTCCCAAACCAGGCGTTTTCAGCCCATTACCGGCATATGGAAGAAACAGCAGTAAGCACAGGGAAATATCTGCTTCTAAATCCAAAACGCAGCTATCTAACAGAACGGTTGTCAATGTGTGCACTCAACTTCCAGAGTTAAACCCGTGAGTGGATTCAGCAGTCTGCAAACATCTTCTCTGCAGAGTCCCTAAACAGGCGTTTTCAGCCCATTACCGGCATATGGAAGAAACAGCAGTAAGCACAGGGAAATATCTGCTTCTAAATTCAAAACGCAGCTATCTAACAGAACGGTTGTCAATGTGTGCACTCAACTTCCAGAGTTAAACCCGTGTGTGGATTCAGCAGTCTGCAAACACTTACTCTGCAGAGTCCCAAAACAGGCGTTTTCAGCCCATTACTGGCATATGGAAGAAACAGCAGTCAGCACAGGGAAATATCTGCTTCTAAATCCAAAACGCAGCTATCTAACAGAACGGTTGTCAATGTGTGCACTCAACTTCCAGAGTTAAACCCGTGTGTGGATTCAGCAGTCTGCAAACATCTTCTCTGCAGAGTCCCAAAACAGGCGTTTTCAGCCCATTACCGGCATATGGAAGAAACAGCAGTAAGCACAGGGAAATATCTGCTTCTAAATCCAAAACGCAGCTATCTAACAGAACGGTTGTCAATGTGTGCACTCAACTTCCAGAGTTAAACCCGTGTGTGGATTCAGCAGTCTGCAAACACTTTCTCTGCAGAGTCCCAAACCAGGCGTTTTCAGCCCATTACCGGCATATGGAAGAAACAGCAGTAAGCACAGGGAAATATCTGCTTCTAAATCCAAAACGCAGCTATCTAACAGAACGGTTGTCAATGTGTGCACTCAACTTCCAGAGTTAAACCCGTGTGTGGATTCAGCAGTCTGCAAACACTTTCTCTGCAGAGTCCCAAACCAGGCGTTTTCAGCCCATTACCGGCATATGGAAGAAACAGCAGTAAGCACAGGGAAATATCTGCTTCTAAATCCAAAACGCAGCTATCTAACAGAACGGTTGTCAATGTGTGCACTCAACTTCCAGAGTTAAACCCGTGTGTGGATTCAGCAGTCTGCAAACACTTTCTCTGCAGAGTCCCAAACCAGGCGTTTTCAGCCCATTACCGGCATATGGAAGAAACAGCAGTCAGCACAGGGAAATATCTGCTTCTAAATCCAAAACGCAGCTTTCTAACAGAACGGTTGTCAATGTGTGCACTCAACTTCCAGAGTTAAACCCGTGTGTGGATTCAGCAGTCTGCAAACATCTTCTCTGCAGAGTCCCAAAACAGGCGTTTTCAGCCCATTACCGGCATATGGAAGAAACAGCAGTAAGCACAGGGAAATATCTGCTTCTAAATCCAAAACGCAGCTATCTAACAGAACGGTTGTCAATGTGTGCACTCAACTTCCAGAGTTAAACCCGTGAGTGGATTCAGCAGTCTGCAAACATCTTCTCTCCAGAGTCCCAAAACAGGCGTTTTCAGCCCATTACCGGCATATGGAAGAAACAGCAGTAAGCACAGGGAAATATCTGCTTCTAAATCCAAAACGCAGCTATCTAACAGAACGTTTGTCAATGTGTGCACTCAACTTCCAGAGTTAAACCCGTGTGTGGATTCAGCAGTCTACAAACACTTTCTCTGCAGAGTCCCAAAACAGGCGTTTTCAGCCCATTACCGGCATATGGAGGAAACAGCAGTAAGCACAGGGAAATATCTGCTTCTAAATCCAAAACGCAGCTATCTAACAGAACGGTTGTCAACGTGTGCACTGAACTTCCAGAGTTAAACCCGTGTGTGGATTCAGCAGTCTGCAAACATCTTCTCTGCAGAGTCCCAAAACAGGCGTTTTCAGCCCATTACCGGCATATGGAAGAAACAACAGTAAGCACAGGGAAATATCTGCTTCTAAATCCAAAACGCAGCTATCTAACAGAACGGTTGTCAATGTGTGCACTCAACTTCCAGAGTTAAACCCGTGTGAGGATTCAGCAGTCTGCAAACACTTTCTCTGCAGAGTCCCAAAACAGGCGTTTTCAGCCCATTACTGGCATATGGAAGAAACAGCAGTAAGCACAGGGAAATATCTGCTTCTAAATCCAAAACGCAGCTATCTAACAGAACGGTTGTCAATGTGTGCACTCAACTTCCAGAGTTAAACCCGTGTGTGGATTCAGCAGTCTGCAAACACTTTCTCTGCAGAGTCCCAAAACAGGCGTTTTCAGCCCATTACCGGCATATGGAAGAAACAGCAGTAAGCACAGGGAAATATGTGCTTCTAAATCCAAAACGCAGCTATCTAACAGAACGGTTGTCAATCTGTGCACTCAACTTCCAGAGTTAAACCCGTGTGTGGATTCAGCAGTCTGCAAACACTTTCTCTGCAGAGTCCCAAAACAGGCGTTTTCAGCCCATTACCGGCATATGGAAGAAACAGCAGTAAGCACAGGGAAATATCTGCTTCTAAATCCAAAACGCAGCTATCTAACAGAACGGTTGTCAATGTGTGCACTCAGCTTCCAGAGTTAAACCCGTGTGTGGATTCAGCAGTCTGCAAACACTTTCTCTGCAGAGTCCCAAAACAGGCGTTTTCAGCCCATTACCGGCATATGGAAGAAACAGCAGTAAGCACAGGGAAATATCTGCTTCTAAATCCAAAACGCAGCTATCTAACAGAACGGTTGTCAATGTGTGCACTCAACTTCCAGAGTTAAACCCGTGTGTGGATTCAGCAGTCTGCAAACACTTTCTCTGCAGAGTCCCAAACCAGGCGTTTTCAGCCCATTACCGGCATATGGAAGAAACAGCAGTAAGCACAGGGAAATATCTGCTTCTAAATCCAAAACGCAGCTATCTAACAGAACGGTTGTCAATGTGTGCACTCAACTTCCAGAGTTAAACCCGTGTGTGGATTCAGCAGTCTGCAAACATCTTCTCTGCAGAGTCCCAAAACAGACGTTTTCAGCCCATTACCGGCATATGGAAGAAACAGCAGTAAGCACAGGGAAATATCTGCTTCTAAATCCAAAACGCAGCTATCTAACAGAACGGTTGTCAATGTGTGCACTCAACTTCCACAGTTAAACCCGTGTGTGGATTCAGCAGTCTGCAAACACTTTCTCTGCAGAGTCCCAAAACAGGGGTTTTCAGCCCATTACCGGCATATGGAAGAAACAGCAGTAAGCACAGGGAAATATCTGCTTCTAAATCCAAAACGCAGCTATCTAACAGAACGGTTGTCAATGTGTGCACTCAACTTCCAGAGTTAAACACGTGTGTGGATTCAGCAGTCTGCAAACATCTTCTCTGCAGAGTCCCAAAACAGGCGTTTTCAGCCCATTACCGGCATATGGAAGAAACAACAGTAAGCACAGAGAAATATCTGCTTCTAAATCCAAAACGCAGCTATCTAACAGAACGGTTGTCAATGTGTGCACTCAACTTCCAGAGTTAAACCCGTGTGTGGATTCAGCAGTCTGCAAACACTTTCTCTGCAGAGTCCCAAAACAGGCGTTTTCAGCCCATTACCGGCATATGGAAGAAACAGCAGTAAGCACAGGGAAATATGTGCTTCTAAATCCAAAACGCAGCTATCTAACAGAACGGTTGTCAATCTGTGCACTCAACTTCCAGAGTTAAACCCGTGTGTGGATTCAGCAGTCTGCAAACACTTTCTCTGCAGAGTCCCAAAACAGGCGTTTTCAGCCCATTACCGGCATATGGAAGAAACAGCAGTAAGCACAGGGAAATATCTGCTTCTAAATCCAAAACGCAGCTATCTAACAGAACGGTTGTCAATGTGTGCACTCAACTTCCAGAGTTAAACCCGTGTGTGGATTCAGCAGTCTGCAAACACTTTCTCTGCAGAGTCCCAAAACAGGCGTTTTCAGCCCATTACCGGCATATGGAAGAAACAGCAGTAAGCACAGGGAAATATCTGCTTCTAAATCCAAAACGCAGCTATCTAACAGAACGGTTGTCAATGTGTGCACTCAACTTCCAGAGTTAAACCCGTGTGTGGATTCAGCAGTCTGCAAACACTTTCTCTGCAGAGTCCCAAACCAGGCGTTTTCAGCCCATTACCGGCATATGGAAGAAACAGCAGTAAGCACAGGGAAATATCTGCTTCTAAATCCAAAACGCAGCTATCTAACAGAACGGTTGTCAATGTGTGCACTCAACTTCCAGAGTTAAACCCGTGTGTGGATTCAGCAGTCTGCAAACATCTTCTCTGCAGAGTCCCAAAACAGACGTTTTCAGCCCATTACCGGCATATGGAAGAAACAGCAGTAAGCACAGGGAAATATCTGCTTCTAAATCCAAAACGCAGCTATCTAACAGAACGGTTGTCAATGTGTGCACTCAACTTCCACAGTTAAACCCGTGTGTGGATTCAGCAGTCTGCAAACACTTTCTCTGCAGAGTCCCAAAACAGGCGTTTTCAGCCCATTACCGGCATATGGAAGAAACAGCAGTAAGCACAGGGAAATATCTGCTTCTAAATCCAAAACTCAGCTATCTAACAGAACGGTTGTCAATGTGTGCACTCAACTTCCAGAGTTAAACACGTGTGTGGATTCAGCAGTCTGCAAACACTTTCTCTGCAGAGTCCCAAAACAGGCGTTTTCAGCCCATTACCGGCATAAAGAAGAAACAGCAGTAAGCACAGGGAAATATCTGCTTCTAAATCCAAAACGCAGCTATCTAACAGAACGGTTGTCAATGTGTGCACTCAACTTCCACAGTTAAACCCGTGTGTGGATTCAGCAGTCTGCAAACACTTTCTCTGCAGAGTCCCAAACCAGGCGTTTTCAGCCCATTACCGGCATATGGAAGAAACAGCAGTAAGCACAGGGAAATATCTGCTTCTAAATCAAAAACGCAGCTTTCTAACAGAACGGTTGTCAATGTGTGCACTCAACTTCCAGAGTTAAACCCGTGTGTGGATTCAGCAGTCTGCAAACACTTTCTCTGCAGAATCCCAAAACAGGCGTTTTCAGCCCATTACCGGCATATGGAAGAAACAGCAGTAAGCACAGGGAAATATCTGCTTCTAAATCCAAAACGCAGCTATCTAATAGAACGGTTGTCAATGTGTGCACTCAACTTCCAGAGTTAAACCCGTGTGTGGATTCAGCAGTCTGCAAACACTTTCTCTGCAGAGTCCCAAAACAGGCGTTTTCAGCCCATTACCGGCATATGGAAGAAACAGCAGTAAGCACAGGGAAATATCTGCTTCTAAATCCAAAACGCAGCTATCTAACAGAACGGTTGTCAATGTGTGCACTCAACTTCCAGAGTTAAACCCGTGTGTGGATTCAGCAGTCTGCAAACACTTTATCTGCAGAGTCCCAAAACAGGCGTTTTCAGCCCATTACCGGCATATGGAAGAAACAGCAGTAAGCACAGGGAAATATCTGCTTCTAAATCCAAAACGCAGCTATCTAACAGAACGGTTGTCAATGTGTGCACTCAACTTCCAGAGTTAAACCCGTGTGTGGATTCAGCAGTCTGCAAACACTTTCTCTGCAGAGTCCCAAAACAGGCGTTTTCAGCCCATTACCGGCATATGGAAGAAACAGCAGTCAGCACAGGGAAATATCTGCTTCTAAATCCAAAACGCAGCTATCTAACAGAACGGTTGTCAATGTGTGCACTCAATTTCCAGAGTTAAACCCGTGTGTGTATTCAGCAGTCTGCAAACACTTTCTCTGCAGAGTCCCAAAACAGGCGTTTTCAGCCCATTACCGGCATATGGAAGAAACAGCAGTAAGCACAGGGAAATATCTGCTTCTAAATCCAAAACGCAGCTATCTAACAGAACGGTTGTCAACGTGTGCACTGAACTTCCAGAGTTAAACCCGTGTGTGGATTCAGCAGTCTGCAAACATCTTCTCTGCAGAGTCCCAAAACAGGCGTTTTCAGCCCATTACCGGCATATGGAAGAAACAACAGTAAGCACAGGGAAATATCTGCTTCTAAATCCAAAACGCAGCTATCTAACAGAACGGTTGTCAATGTGTGCACTCAACTTCCAGAGTTAAACCCGTGTGTGGATTCAGCAGTCTGCAAACACTTTCTCTGCAGAGTCCCAAAACAGGCGTTTTCAGCCCATTACCGGCATATGGAAGAAACAGCAGTAAGCACAGGGAAATATGTGCTTCTAAATCCAAAACGCAGCTATCTAAAAGAACGGTTGTCAATCTGTGCACTCAACTTCCAGAGTTAAACCCGTGTGTGGATTCAGCAGTCTGCAAACACTTTCTCTGCAGCGTCCCAAAACAGGCGTTTTCAGCCCATTACCGGCATATGGAAGAAACAGCAGTAAGCACAGGGAAATATCTGCTTCTAAATCCAAAACGCAGCTATCTAACAGAACGGTTGTCAATGTGTGCACTCAACTTCCAGAGTTAAACCCGTGTGTGGATTCAGCAGTCTGCAAACACTTTCTCTGCAGAGTCCCAAAACAGGCGTTTTCAGCCCATTACCGGCATATGGAAGAAACAGCAGTAAGCACAGGGAAATATCTGCTTCTAAATCCAAAACGCAGCTATCTAACAGAACGGTTGTCAATGTGTGCACTCAACTTCCAGAGTTAAACCCGTGTGTGGATTCAGCAGTCTGCAAACACTTTCTCTGCAGAGTCCCAAACCAGGCGTTTTCAGCCCATTACCGGCATATGGAAGAAACAGCAGTAAGCACAGGGAAATATCTGCTTCTAAATCCAAAACGCAGCTATCTAACAGAACGGTTGTCAATGTGTGCACTCAACTTCCAGAGTTAAACCCGTGTGTGGATTCAGCAGTCTGCAAACACTTTCTCTGCAGAGTCCCAAAACAGACGTTTTCAGCCCATTACCGGCATATGGAAGAAACAGCAGTAAGCACAGGGAAATATCTGCTTCTAAATCCAAAACGCAGCTATCTAACAGAACGGTTGTCAATGTGTGCACTCAACTTCCACAGTTAAACCCGTGTGTGGATTCAGCAGTCTGCAAACACTTTCTCTGCAGAGTCCCAAAACAGGCGTTTTCAGCCCATTACCGGCATATGGAAGAAACAGCAGTAAGCACAGGGAAATATCTGCTTCTAAATCCAAAACGCAGCTATCTAACAGAACGGTTGTCAATGTGTGCACTCAACTTCCAGAGTTAAACACGTGTGTGGATTCAGCAGTCTGCAAACACTTTCTCTGCAGAGTCCCAAAACAGCCGTTTTCAGCCCATTACCGGCATAAGGAAGAAACAGCAGTAAGCACAGGGAAATATCTGCTTCTAAATCCAAAACGCAGCTATCTAACAGAACGGTTGTCAATGTGTGCACTCAACTTCCACAGTTAAACCCGTGTGTGGATTCAGCAGTCTGCAAACACTTTCTCTGCAGAGTCCCAAACCAGGCGTTTTCAGCCCATTACCTTCATATGGAAGAAACAGCAGTAAGCACAGGGAAATATCTGCTTCTAAATCAAAAACGCAGCTTTCTAACAGAACGGTTGTCAATGTGTGCACTCAACTTCCAGAGTTAAACCCGTGTGTGGATTCAGCAGTCTGCAAACACTTTCTCTGCAGAATCCCAAAACAGGCGTTTTCAGCCCATTACCGGCATATGGAAGAAACAGCAGTAAGCACAGGGAAATATCTGCTTCTAAATCCAAAACGCAGCTATCTAACAGAACGGTTGTCAATGTGTGCACTCAACTTCCAGAGTTAAACCCGTGTGTGGATTCAGCAGTCTGCAAACATCTTCTCTGCAGAGTCCCAAAACAGGCGTTTTCAGCCCATTACCGGCATATGGAAGAAACAGCAGTAAGCACAGGGAAATATCTGCTTCTAAATCCAAAACGCAGCTATCTAACAGAACGGTTGTCAATGTGTGCACTCAGCTTCCAGAGTTAAACCCGTGTGTGGATTCAGCAGTCTGCAAACACTTTCTCTGCAGAGTCCCAAAACAGGCGTTTTCAGCCCATTACCGGCATATGGAAGAAACAGCAGTAAGCACAGGGAAATATCTGCTTCTAAATCCAAAACGCAGCTATCTAACAGAACGGTTGTCAATGTGTGCACTCAACTTCCAGAGTTAAACCCGTGTGTGGATTCAGCAGTCTGCAAACACTTTCTCTGCAGAGTCCCAAACCAGGCGTTTTCAGCCCATTACCGGCATATGGAAGAAACAGCAGTAAGCACAGGGAAATATCTGCTTCTAAATCCAAAACGCAGCTATCTAACAGAACGGTTGTCAATGTGTGCACTCAACTTCCAGAGTTAAACCCGTGTGTGGATTCAGCAGTCTGCAAACATCTTCTCTGCAGAGTCCCAAAACAGACGTTTTCAGCCCATTACCGGCATATGGAAGAAACAGCAGTAAGCACAGGGAAATATCTGCTTCTAAATCCAAAACGCAGCTATCTAACAGAACGGTTGTCAATGTGTGCACTCAACTTCCACAGTTAAACCCGTGTGTGGATTCAGCAGTCTGCAAACACTTTCTCTGCAGAGTCCCAAAACAGGGGTTTTCAGCCCATTACCGGCATATGGAAGAAACAGCAGTAAGCACAGGGAAATATCTGCTTCTAAATCCAAAACGCAGCTATCTAACAGAACGGTTGTCAATGTGTGCACTCAACTTCCAGAGTTAAACACGTGTGTGGATTCAGCAGTCTGCAAACACTTTCTCTGCAGAGTCCCAAAACAGGCGTTTTCAGCCCATTACCGGCATAAGGAAGAAACAGCAGTAAGCACAGGGAAATATCTGCTTCTAAATCCAAAACGCAGCTATCTAACAGAACGGTTGTCAATGTGTGCACTCAACTTCCACAGTTAAACCCGTGTGTGGATTCAGCAGTCTGCAAACACTTTCTCTGCAGAGTCCCAAACCAGGCGTTTTCAGCCCATTACCGGCATATGGAAGAAACAGCAGTAAGCACAGGGAAATATCTGCTTCTAAATCCAAAACGCAGCTTTCTAACAGAACGGTTGTCAATGTGTGCACTCAACTTCCAGAGTTAAACCCGTGTGTGGATTCAGCAGTCTGCAAACACTTTCTCTGCAGAATCCCAAAACAGGCGTTTTCAGCCCATTACCGGCATATGGAAGAAACAGCAGTAAGCACAGGGAAATATCTGCTTCTAAATCCAAAACGCAGCTATCTAACAGAACGGTTGTCAATGTGTGCACTCAACTTCCAGAGTTAAACCCGTGTGTGGATTCAGCAGTCTGCAAACACTTTCTCTGCAGAGTCCCAAAACAGGCGTTTTCAGCCCATTACCGGCATATGGAAGAAACAGCAGTAAGCACAGGGAAATATCTGCTTCTAAATCCAAAACGCAGCTATCTAACAGAACGGTTGTCAATGTGTGCACTCAACTTCCAGAGTTAAACCCGTGTGTGGATTCAGCAGTCTGCAAACACTTTCTCTGCAGAGTCCCAAAACAGGCGTTTTCAGCCCATTACCGGCATATGGAAGAAACAGCAGTAAGCACAGGGAAATATCTGCTTCTAAATCCAAAACGCAGCTATCTAACAGAACGGTTGTCAATGTGTGCACTCAACTTCCAGAGTTAAACCCGTGTGTGGATTCAGCAGTCTGCAAACACTTTCTCTGCAGAGTCCCAAAACAGGCGTTTTCAGCCCATTACCGGCATATGGAAGAAACAGCAGTAAGCACAGGGAAATATCTGCTTCTAAATCCAAAACGCAGCTATCTAACAGAACGGTTGTCAATGTGTGCACTCAACTTCCAGAGCTAAACCAGTGTGTGGATTCAGCAGTCTGCAAACACTTTCTCTGCAGAGTCCCAAAACAGGCGTTTTCAGCCCATTACCGGCATATGGAAGAAACAGCATTAAGCACAGGGAAATATCCGCTTCTAAATCCAAAACGCAGCTATCTAACAGAACGGTTGTCAATGTGTGCACTCAACTTCCAGAGTTAAACCCGTGTGTGGATTCAGCAGTCTGCAAACATCTTCTCTGCAGAGTCCCAAACCAGGCGTTTTCAGCCCATTACCGGCATATGGAAGAAACAGCAGTAAGCACAGGGAAATATCTGCTTCTAAATCCAAAACGCAGCTATCTAACAGAACGGTTGTCAATGTGTGCACTCAACTTCCAGAGTTAAACCCGTGTGTGGATTCAGCAGTCTGCAAACACTTTCTCTGCAGAGTCCCCAAACAGGCGTTTTCAGCCCATTACCGGCATATGGAAGAAACAGCAGTAAGCACAGGGAAATATCTGCTTCTAAATCCAAAACGCAGCTATCTAACAGAACGGTTGTCAATGTGTGCACTCAACTTCCACAGTTAAACCCGTGTGTGGATTCAGCAGTCTGCAAACACTTTCTCTGCAGAGTCCCAAAACAGGCGTTTTCAGCCCATTACCGGCATATGGAAGAAACAGCAGTAAGCACAGGGAAATATCTGCTTCTAAATCCAAAACGCAGCTATCTAACAGAACGGTTGTCAATGTGTGCACTCAACTTCCAGAGTTAAACCCGTGTGTGGATTCAGCAGTCTGCAAACACTTTCTCTGCAGAGTCCCAAACCAGGCGTTTTCAGCCCATTACCGGCATATGGAAGAAACAGCAGTAAGCACAGGGAAATATCTGCTTCTAAATCCAAAACGCAGCTATCTAACAGAACGGTTGTCAATGTGTGCACTCAACTTCCAGAGTTAAACCCGTGTGTGGATTCAGCAGTCTGCAAACATCTTCTCTGCAGAGTCCCAAAACAGACGTTTTCAGCCCATTACCGGCATATGGAAGAAACAGCAGTAAGCACAGGGAAATATCTGCTTCTAAATCCAAAACGCAGCTATCTAACAGAACGGTTGTCAATGTGTGCACTCAACTTCCACAGTTAAACCCGTGTGTGGATTCAGCAGTCTGCAAACACTTTCTCTGCAGAGTCCCAAAACAGGGGTTTTCAGCCCATTACCGGCATATGGAAGAAACAGCAGTAAGCACAGGGAAATATCTGCTTCTAAATCCAAAACGCAGCTATCTAACAGAACGGTTGTCAATGTGTGCACTCAACTTCCAGAGTTAAACACGTGTGTGGATTCAGCAGTCTGCAAACACTTTCTCTGCAGAGTCCCAAAACAGGCGTTTTCAGCCCATTACCGGCATAAGGAAGAAACAGCAGTAAGCACAGGGAAATATCTGCTTCTAAATCCAAAACGCAGCTATCTAACAGAACGGTTGTCAATGTGTGCACTCAACTTCCACAGTTAAACCCGTGTGTGGATTCAGCAGTGTGCAAACACTTTCTCTGCAGAGTCCCAAACCAGGCGTTTTCAGCCCATTACCGGCATATGGAAGAAACAGCAGTAAGCACAGGGAAATATCTGCTTCTAAATCCAAAACGCAGCTTTCTAACAGAACGGTTGTCAATGTGTGCACTCAACTTCCAGAGTTAAACCCGTGTGTGGATTCAGCAGTCTGCAAACACTTTCTCTGCAGAATCCCAAAACAGGCGTTTTCAGCCCATTACCGGCATATGGAAGAAACAGCAGTAAGCACAGGGAAATATCTGCTTCTAAATCCAAAACGCAGCTATCTAACAGAACGGTTGTCAATGTGTGCACTCAACTTCCAGAGTTAAACCCGTGTGTGGATTCAGCAGTCTGCAAACACTTTCTCTGCAGAGTCCCAAAACAGGCGTTTTCAGCCCATTACCGGCATATGGAAGAAACAGCAGTAAGCACAGGGAAATATCTGCTTCTAAATCCAAAACGCAGCTATCTAACAGAACGGTTGTCAATGTGTGCACTCAACTTCCAGAGTTAAACCCGTGTGTGGATTCAGCAGTCTGCAAACACTTTCTCTGCAGAGTCCCAAAACAGGCGTTTTCAGCCCATTACCGGCATATGGAAGAAACAGCAGTAAGCACAGGGAAATATCTGCTTCTAAATCCAAAACGCAGCTATCTAACAGAACGGTTGTCAATGTGTGCACTCAACTTCCAGAGTTAAACCCGTGTGTGGATTCAGCAGTCTGCAAACACTTTCTCTGCAGAGTCCCAAAACAGGCGTTTTCAGCCCATTACCGGCATATGGAAGAAACAGCAGTAAGCACAGGGAAATATCTGCTTCTAAATCCAAAACGCAGCTATCTAACAGAACGGTTGTCAATGTGTGCACTCAACTTCCAGAGCTAAACCAGTGTGTGGATTCAGCAGTCTGCAAACACTTTCTCTGCAGAGTCCCAAAACAGGCGTTTTCAGCCCATTACCGGCATATGGAAGAAACAGCATTAAGCACAGGGAAATATCCGCTTCTAAATCCAAAACGCAGCTATCTAACAGAACGGTTGTCAATGTGTGCACTCAACTTCCAGAGTTAAACCCGTGTGTGGATTCAGCAGTCTGCAAACATCTTCTCTGCAGAGTCCCAAACCAGGCGTTTTCAGCCCATTACCGGCATATGGAAGAAACAGCAGTAAGCACAGGGAAATATCTGCTTCTAAATCCAAAACGCAGCTATCTAACAGAACGGTTGTCAATGTGTGCACTCAACTTCCAGAGTTAAACCCGTGTGTGGATTCAGCAGTCTGCAAACACTTTCTCTGCAGAGTCCCCAAACAGGCGTTTTCAGCCCATTACCGGCATATGGAAGAAACAGCAGTAAGCACAGGGAAATATCTGCTTCTAAATCCAAAACGCAGCTATCTAACAGAACGGTTGTCAATGTGTGCACTCAACTTCCACAGTTAAACCCGTGTGTGGATTCAGCAGTCTGCAAACACTTTCTCTGCAGAGTCCCAAAACAGGCGTTTTCAGCCCATTACCGGCATATGGAAGAAACAGCAGTAAGCACAGGGAAATATCTGCTTCTAAATCCAAAACTCAGCTATCTAACAGAACGGTTGTCAATGTGTGCACTCAACTTCCAGAGTTAAACACGTGTGTGGATTCAGCAGTCTGCAAACACTTTCTCTGCAGAGTCCCAAAACAGGCGTTTTCAGCCCATTACCGGCATAAAGAAGAAACAGCAGTAAGCACAGGGAAATATCTGCTTCTAAATCCAAAACGCAGCTATCTAACAGAACGGTTGTCAATGTGTGCACTCAACTTCCACAGTTAAACCCGTGTGTGGATTCAGCAGTCTGCAAACACTTTCTCTGCAGAGTCCCAAAACAGGCGTTTTCAGCCCATTACCTTCATATGGAAGAAACAGCAGTAAGCACAGGGAAATATCTGCTTCTAAATCAAAAACGCAGCTTTCTAACAGAACGGTTGTCAATGTGTGCACTCAACTTCCAGAGTTAAACCCGTGTGTGGATTCAGCAGTCTGCAAACACTTTCTCTGCAGAATCCCAAAACAGGCGTTTTCAGCCCATTACCGGCATATGGAAGAAACAGCAGTAAGCACAGGGAAATATCTGCTTCTAAATCCAAAACGCAGCTATCTAACAGAACGGTTGTCAATGTGTGCACTCAACTTCCAGAGTTAAACCCGTGTGTGGATTCAGCAGTCTGCAAACACTTTCTCTGCAGAGTCCCAAAACAGGCGTTTTCAGCCCATTACCGGCATATGGAAGAAACAGCAGTAAGCACAGGGAAATATCTGCTTCTAAATCCAAAACGCAGCTATCTAACAGAACGGTTGTCAATGTGTGCACTCAACTTCCAGAGTTAAACCCGTGTGTGGATTCAGCAGTCTGCAAACACTTTCTCTGCAGAGTCCCAAAACAGGCGTTTTCAGCCCATTACCGGCATATGGAAGAAACAGCAGTAAGCACAGGGAAATATCTGCTTCTAAATCCAAAACGCAGCTATCTAACAGAACGGTTGTCAATGTGTGCACTCAACTTCCAGAGTTAAACCCGTGTGTGGATTCAGCAGTCTGCAAACACTTTCTCTGCAGAGTCCCAAAACAGGCGTTTTCAGCCCATTACCGGCATATGGAAGAAACAGCAGTCAGCACAGGGAAATATCTGCTTCTAAATCCAAAACGCAGCTATCTAACAGAACGGTTGTCAATGTGTGCACTCAATTTCCAGAGTTAAACCCGTGTGTGTATTCAGCAGTCTGCAAACACTTTCTCTGCAGAGTCCCAAAACAGGCGTTTTCAGCCCATTACCGGCATATGGAAGAAACAGCAGTAAGCACAGGGAAATATGTGCTTCTAAATCCAAAACGCAGCTATCTAAAAGAACGGTTGTCAATCTGTGCACTCAACTTCCAGAGTTAAACCCGTGTGTGGATTCAGCAGTCTGCAAACACTTTCTCTGCAGCGTCCCAAAACAGGCGTTTTCAGCCCATTACCGGCATATGGAAGAAACAGCAGTAAGCACAGGGAAATATCTGCTTCTAAATCCAAAACGCAGCTATCTAACAGAACGGTTGTCAATGTGTGCACTCAACTTCCAGAGTTAAACCCGTGTGTGGATTCAGCAGTCTGCAAACACTTTCTCTGCAGAGTCCCAAAACAGGCGTTTTCAGCCCATTACCGGCATATGGAAGAAACAGCAGTAAGCACAGGGAAATATCTGCTTCTAAATCCTAAACGCAGCTATCTAACAGAACGGTTGTCAATGTGTGCACTCAACTTCCAGAGTTAAACCCGTGTGTGGATTCAGCAGTCTGCAAACACTTTCTCTGCAGAGTCCCAAACCAGGCGTTTTCAGCCCATTACCGGCATATGGAAGAAACAGCAGTAAGCACAGGGAAATATCTGCTTCTAAATCCAAAACGCAGCTATCTAACAGAACGGTTGTCAATGTGTGCACTCAACTTCCAGAGTTAAACCCGTGTGTGGATTCAGCAGTCTGCAAACACTTTCTCTGCAGAGTCCCAAAACAGACGTTTTCAGCCCATTACCGGCATATGGAAGAAACAGCAGTAAGCACAGGGAAATATCTGCTTCTAAATCCAAAACGCAGCTATCTAACAGAACGGTTGTCAATGTGTGCACTCAACTTCCACAGTTAAACCCGTGTGTGGATTCAGCAGTCTGCAAACACTTTCTCTGCAGAGTCCCAAAACAGGCGTTTTCAGCCCATTACCGGCATATGGAAGAAACAGCAGTAAGCACAGGGAAATATCTGCTTCTAAATCCAAAACGCAGCTATCTAACAGAACGGTTGTCAATGTGTGCACTCAACTTCCAGAGTTAAACACGTGTGTGGATTCAGCAGTCTGCAAACACTTTCTCTGCAGAGTCCCAAAACAGGCGTTTTCAGCCCATTACCGGCATAAGGAAGAAACAGCAGTAAGCACAGGGAAATATCTGCTTCTAAATCCAAAACGCAGCTATCTAACAGAACGGTTGTCAATGTGTGCACTCAACTTCCACAGTTAAACCCGTGTGTGGATTCAGCAGTCTGCAAACACTTTCTCTGCAGAGTCCCAAACCAGGCGTTTTCAGCCCATTACCTTCATATGGAAGAAACAGCAGTAAGCACAGGGAAATATCTGCTTCTAAATCAAAAACGCAGCTTTCTAACAGAACGGTTGTCAATGTGTGCACTCAACTTCCAGAGTTAAACCCGTGTGTGGATTCAGCAGTCTGCAAACACTTTCTCTGCAGAATCCCAAAACAGGCGTTTTCAGCCCATTACCGGCATATGGAAGAAACAGCAGTAAGCACAGGGAAATATCTGCTTCTAAATCCAAAACGCAGCTATCTAACAGAACGGTTGTCAATGTGTGCACTCAACTTCCAGAGTTAAACCCGTGTGTGGATTCCGCAGTCTGCAAACATCTTCTCTGCAGAGTCCCAAACCAGGCGTTTTCAGCCCATTACCGGCATATGGAAGAAACAGCAGTAAGCACAGGGAAATATCTGCTTCTAAATCCAAAACGCAGCTATCTAACAGAACGGTTGTCAATGTGTGCACTCAACTTCCAGAGTTAAACCCGTGTGTGGATTCAGCAGTCTGCAAACACTTTCTCTGCAGAGTCCCAAAACAGGCGTTTTCAGCCCATTACCGGCATATGGAAGAAACAGCAGTAAGCACAGGGAAATATCTGCTTCTAAATCCAAAACGCAGCTATCTAACAGAACGGTTATCAATGTGTGCACTCAACTTCCAGAGTTAAACCCGTGTGTGGATTCAGCAGTCTGCAAACACATTCTCTGCAGAGTCCCAAAACAGGCGTTTTCAGCCCATTACCGGCATATGGAAGAAACAGCAGTAAGCACAGGGAAATATCTGCTTCTAAATCCAAAAGGCAGCTATCTAACAGAACGGTTGTCAATGTGTGCACTCAACTTCCAGAGCTAAACCAGTGTGTGGATTCAGCAGTCTGCAAACACTTTCTCTGCAGAGTCCCAAAACAGGCGTTTTCAGCCCATTACCGGCATATGGAAGAAACAGCATTAAGCACAGGGAAATATCCGCTTCTAAATCCAAAACGCAGCTATCTAACAGAACGGTTGTCAATGTGTGCACTCAACTTCCAGAGTTAAACCCGTGTGTGGATTCAGCAGTCTGCAAACACTTTCTCTGCAGAGTCCCAATACAGCCGTTTTCAGCCCATTACCGGCCTATGAAAGAAACAGCAGTAAGCACAGGGAAATATCCGCTTCTAAATCCAAAACGCAGCTATCTAACAGAACGGTTGTCAATGTGTGCACTCAACTTCCAGAGTTAAACCCGTGTGTGGATTCAGCAGTCTGCAAACACTTTCTCTGCAGAGTCCCAAAACAGGCATTTTCAGCCCATTACCGGCATATGGAAGAAACAGCAGTCAGCACAGGGAAATATCTGCTTCTAAATCCAAAACGCAGCTATCTAACAGAACGGTTGTCAATGTGTGCACTCAACTTCCAGAGTTAAACCCGTGTGTGGATTCAGCAGTCTGCAAACACTTTCTCTGCAGAGTCCCAAAACAGGCGTTTTCAGCCCATTACCGGCATATGGAAGAAACAGCAGTAAGCACAGGGAAATATCTGCTTCTAAATCCAAAACGCAGCTAACTAACAGAACGGTTGTCAATGTGTGCACTCAACTTCCAGAGTTAAACCCGTGTGTGGATTCAGCAGTCTGCAAACACTTTCTCTGCAGAGTCCCAAAACAGGCGTTTTCAGCCCATTACCGGCATATGGAAGAAACAGCAGTAAGCACAGGGAAATATCTGCTTCTAAATCCAAAACGCAGCTATCTAACAGAACGGTTGTCAATGTGTGCACTCAACTTCCAGAGTTAAACCCGTGTGTGGATTCAGCAGTCTGCAAACACTTTCTCTGCAGAGTCCCAAAACAGGCGTTTTCAGCCCATTACCGGCATATGGAAGAAACAGCAGTAAGCACAGGGAAATATCTGCTTCTAAATCCAAAACGCAGCTATCTAACAGAACGGTTGTCAATGTGTGCACTCAACTTCCAGAGTTAAACCCGTGTGTGGATTCCGCAGTCTGCAAACACTTTCTCTGCAGAGTCCCAAAACAGGCGTTTTCAGCCCATTACCGGCATATGGAAGAAACAGCAGTAAGCACAGGGAAATATCTGCTTCTAAATCCAAAACGCAGCTATCTAACAGAACGGTTGTCAATGTGTGCACTCAACTTCCAGAGTTATACCCGTGTGTGGATTCAGCAGTCTGCAAACACTTTCTCTGCAGAGTCCCAAAACAGGCGTTTTCAGCCCATTACCGGCATATGGAAGAAACAGCAGTAAGCACAGGGAAATATCTGCTTCTAAATCCAAAACGCAGCTATCTAACAGAACGGTTGTCAATGTGTGCACTCAACTTCCAGAGTTAAACCCGTGTGTGGATTCAGCAGTCTGCAAACACTTTCTCTGCAGAGTCCCAAACCAGGCGTTTTCAGCCCATTACCGGCATATGGAAGAAACAGCAGTAAGCACAGGGAAATATCTGCTTCTAAATCCAAAACGCAGCTATCTAACAGAACGGTTGTCAATGTGTGCACTCAACTTCCAGAGTTAAACCCGTGTGTGGATTCAGCAGTCTGCAAACACTTTCTCTGCAGAGTCCCAAAACAGGCGTTTTCAGCCCATTACCGGCATATGGAAGAAACAGCAGTAAGCACAGGGAAATATCTGCTTCTAAATCCAAAACGCAGCTATCTAACAGAACGGTTGTCAATGTGTGCACTCAACTTCCACAGTTAAACCCGTGTGTGGATTCAGCAGTCTGCAAACACTTTCTCTGCAGAGTCCCAAAACAGGCGTTTTCAGCCCATTACCGGCATATGGAAGAAACAGCAGTAAGCACAGGGAAATATCTGCTTCTAAATCCAAAACGCAGCTATCTAACAGAACGGTTGTCAATGTGTGCACTCAACTTCCAGAGTTAAACCCGTGTGTGGATTCAGCAGTCTGCAAACACTTTCTCTGCAGAGTCCCAAAACAGGCGTTTTCAGCCCATTACCGGCATATGGAAGAAACAGCAGTAAGCACAGGGAAATATCTGCTTCTAAATCCAAAACGCAGCTATCTAACAGAACGGTTGTCAATGTGTGCACTCAACTTCCAGAGCTAAACCAGTGTGTGGATTCAGCAGTCTGCAAACACTTTCTCTGCAGAGTCCCAAAACAGGCGTTTTCAGCCCATTACCGGCATATGGAAGAAACAGCAGTAAGCACAGGGAAATATCCGCTTCTAAATCCAAAACGCAGCTATCTAACAGAACGGTTGTCAATGTGTGCACTCAACTTCCAGAGTTAAACCCGTGTGTGGATTCAGCAGTCTGCAAACACTTTCTCTGCAGAGTCCCAAAACAGCCGTTTTCAGCCCATTACCGGCATATGAAAGAAACAGCAGTAAGCACAGGGAAATATCCGCTTCTAAATCCAAAACGCAGCTATCTAACAGAACGGTTGTCAATGTGTGCACTCAACTTCCAGAGTTAAACCCGTGTGTGGATTCAGCAGTCTGCAAACACTTTCTCTGCAGAGTCCCAAAACAGGCGTTTTCAGCCCATTACCGGCATATGGAAGAAACAGCAGTAAGCACAGGGAAATATCTGCTTCTAAATCCAAAACGCAGCTATCTAACAGAACGGTTGTCAATGTGTGCACTCAACTTCCAGAGTTAAACCCGTGTGTGGATTCAGCAGTCTGCAAACACTTTCTCTGCAGAATCCCAAAACAGGCGTTTTCAGCCCATTACCGGCATATGGAAGAAACAGCAGTAAGCACAGGGAAATATCTGCTTCTAAATCGAAAACGCAGCTATCTAACAGAACGGTTGTCAATGTGTGCACTCAACTTCCAGAGTTAAACCCGTGTGTGGATTCCGCAGTCTGCAAACACTTTCTCTGCAGAGTCCCAAAACAGGCGTTTTCAGCCCATTACCGGCATATGGAAGAAACAGCAGTCAGCACAGGGAAATATCTGCTTCTAAATCCAAAACGCAGCTATCTAACAGAACGGTTGTCAATGTGTGCACTCAACTTCCAGAGTTATACCCGTGTGTGGATTCAGCAGTCTGCAAACACTTTCTCTGCAGAGTCCCAAAACAGGCGTTTTCAGCCCATTACCGGCATATGGAAGAAACAGCAGTAAGCACAGGGAAATATCTGCTTCTAAATCCAAAACGCAGCTATCTAACAGAACGGTTGTCAATGTGTGCACTCAACTTCCAGAGCTAAACCGGTGTGTGGATTCAGCAGTCTGCAAACACTTTCTCTGCAGAGTCCCAAAACAGGCGTTTTCAGCCCATTACCGGCATATGGAAGAAACAGCAGTAAGCACAGGGAAATATCTGCTTCTAAATCCAAAACGCAGCTATCTAACAGAACGGTTGTCAATGTGTGCACTCAACTTCCAGAGTTAAACCCGTGTGTGGATTCAGCAGTCTGCAAACACTTTCTCTGCAGAGTCCCAAAACAGGCGTTTTCAGCCCATTACCGGCATATGGAAGAAACAGCAGTAAGCACAGGGAAATATCTGCTTCTAAATCCAAAACGCAGCTATCTAACAGAACGGTTGTCAATGTGTGCACTCAACTTCCAGAGTTAAACCCGTGTGTGGATTCAGCAGTCTGCAAACACTTTCTCTGCAGAGTCCCAAACCAGGCGTTTTCAGCCCATTACCGGCATATGGAAGAAACAGCAGTAAGCACAGGGAAATATCTGCTTCTAAATCCAAAACGCAGCTATCTAACAGAACGGTTGTCAATGTGTGCACTCAGCTTCCAGAGTTAAACCCGTGTGTGGATTCAGCAGTCTGCAAACATCTTCTCTGCAGAGTCCCAAAACAGACGTTTTCAGCCCATTACCGGCATATGGAAGAAACAGCAGTAAGCACAGGGAAATATCTGCTTCTAAATCCAAAACGCAGCTATCTAACAGAACGGTTGTCAATGTGTGCACTCAACTTCCACAGTTAAACCCGTGTGTGGATTCAGCAGTCTGCAAACACTTTCTCTGCAGAGTCCCAAAACAGGCGTTTTCAGCCCATTACCGGCATAAGGAAGAAACAGCAGTAAGCACAGGGAAATATCTGCTTCTAAATCCAAAACGCAGCTATCTAACAGAACGGTTGTCAATGTGTGCACTCAACTTCCACAGTTAAACCCGTGTGTGGATTCAGCAGTCTGCAAACACTTTCTCTGCAGAGTCCCAAACCAGGCGTTTTCAGCCCATTACCTTCATATGGAAGAAACAGCAGTAAGCAGAGGGAAATATCTGCTTCTAAATCAAAAACGCAGCTATCTAACAGAACGGTTGTCAATGTGTGCACTCAACTTCCAGAGTTAAACCCGTGTGTGGATTCAGCAGTCTGCAAACACTTTCTCTGCAGAATCCCAAAACAGGCGTTTTCAGCCCATTACCGGCATATGGAAGAAACAGCAGTAAGCACAGGGAAATATCTGCTTCTAAATCCAAAACGCAGCTATCTAACAGAACGGTTGTCAATGTGTGCACTCAACTTCCAGAGTTAAACCCGTGTGTGGATTCAGCAGTCTGCAAACACTTTCTCTGCAGAGTCCCAAAACAGGCGTTTTCAGCCCATTACCGGCATATCGAAGAAACAGCAGTAAGCACAGGGAAATATCTGCTTCTAAATCCAAAACGCAGCTATCTAACAGAACGGTTGTCAATGTGTGCACTCAACTTCCAGAGTTAAACCCGTGTGTGGATTCAGCAGTCTGCAAACACTTTCTCTGCAGAGTCCCAAAACAGGCGTTTTCAGCCCATTACCGGCATATGGAAGAAACAGCAGTAAGCACAGGGAAATATCTGCTTCTAAATCCAAAACGCAGCTATCTAACAGAACGGTTGTCAATGTGTGCACTCAACTTCCAGAGTTAAACCCGTGTGTGGATTCAGCAGTCTGCAAACACTTTCTCTGCAGAGTCCCAAAACAGGCGTTTTCAGCCCATTACCGGCATATGGAAGAAACAGCAGTAAGCACAGGGAAATATCTGCTTCTAAATCCAAAACGCAGCTATCTAACAGAACGGTTGTCAATGTGTGCACTCAACTTCCAGAGCTAAACCAGTGTGTGGATTCAGCAGTCTGCAAACACTTTCTCTGCAGAGTCGCAAAACAGGCGTTTTCAGCCCATTACCGGCATATGGAAGAAACAGCATTAAGCACAGGGAAATATCTGCTTCTAAATCCAAAACGCAGCTATCTAACAGAACGGTTGTCAATGTGTGCACTCAACTTCCAGAGTTAAACCCGTGTGTGGATTCAGCAGTCTGCAAACACTTTCTCTGCAGAGTCCCAAAACAGGCGTTTTCAGCCCATTACCGGCATATGAAAGAAACAGCAGTAAGCACAGGGAAATATCCGCTTCTAAATCCAAAACGCAGCTATCTAACAGAACGGTTGTCAATGTGTGCACTCAACTTCCAGAGTTAAACCCGTGTGTGGATTCAGCAGTCTGCAAACACTTTCTCTGCAGAGTCCCAAAACAGGCGTTTTCAGCCCATTACCGGCATATGGAAGAAACAGCAGTAAGCACAGGGAAATATCTGCTTCTAAATCCAAAACGCAGCTATCTAACAGAACGGTTGTCAATTTGTGCACTCAACTTCCAGAGTTAAACCCGTGTGTGGATTCAGCAGTCTGCAAACACTTTCTCTGCAGAGTCCTAAAACAGGCGTTTTCAGCCCATTACCGGCATATGGAAGAAACAGCAGTAAGCACAGGGAAATATCTGCTTCTAAATCGAAAACGCAGCTATCTAACAGAACGGTTGTCAATGTGTGCACTCAACTTCCAGAGTTAAAACCGTGTGTGGATTCCGCAGTCTGCAAACACTTTCTCTGCAGAGTCCCAAAACAGGCGTTTTCAGCCCATTACCGGCATATGGAAGAAACAGCAGTCAGCACAGGGAAATATCTGCTTCTAAATCCAAAACGCAGCTATCTAACAGAACGGTTGTCAATGTGTGCACTCAACTTCCAGAGTTATACCCGTGTCTGGATTCAGCAGTCTGCAAACACTTTCTCTGCAGAGTCCCAAAACAGGCGTTTTCAGCCCATTACCGGCATATGGAAGAAACAGCAGTAAGCACAGGGAAATATCTGCTTCTAAATCCAAAACGCAGCTATCTAACAGAACGGTTGTCAATGTGTGCACTCAACTTCCAGAGCTAAACCGGTGTGTGGATTCAGCAGTCTGCAAACACTTTCTCTGCAGAGTCCCAAAACAGGCGTTTTCAGCCCATTACCGGCATATGGAAGAAACAGCAGTAAGCACAGGGAAATATCTGCTTCTAAATCCAAAACGCAGCTATCTAACAGAACGGTTGTCAATGTGTGCACTCAACTTCCAGAGTTAAACCCGTGTGTGGATTCAGCAGTCTGCAAACACTTTCTCTGCAGAGTCCCAAAACAGGCGTTTTCAGCCCATTACCGGCATATGGAAGAAACAGCAGTAAGCACAGGGAAATATCTGCTTCTAAATCCAAAACGCAGCTATCTAACAGAACGGTTGTCAATGTGTGCACTCAACTTCCAGAGTTAAACCCGTGTGTGGATTCAGCAGTCTGCAAACACTTTCTCTGCAGAGTCCCAAAACAGGCGTTTTCAGCCCATTACCGGCATATGGAAGAAACAGCAGTAAGCACAGGGAAATATCTGCTTCTAAATCCAAAACGCAGCTATCTAACAGAACGGTTGTCAATGTGTGCACTCAACTTCCAGAGTTAAACCCGTGTGTGGATTCAGCAGTCTGCAAACACTTTCTCTGCAGAGTCCCAAAACAGAGGTTTTCAGCCCATTACCGGCATATGGAAGAAACAGCAGTAAGCACAGGGAAATATCTGCTTCTAAATCCAAAACGCAGCTATCTAACAGAACGGTTGTCAATGTGTGCACTCAACTTCCACAGTTAAACCCGTGTGTGGATTCAGCAGTCTGCAAACACTTTCTCTGCAGAGTCCCAAACCAGGCGTTTTCAGCCCATTACCGGCATATGGAAGAAACAGCAGTAAGCACAGGGAAATATCTGCTTCTAAATCCAAAACGCAGCTATCTAACAGAACGGTTGTCAATGTGTGCACTCAACTTCCAGAGTTAAACACGTGTGTGGATTCAGCAGTCTGCAAACACTTTCTCTGCAGAGTCCCAAAACAGGCGTTTTCAGCCCATTACCGGCATAAGGAAGAAACAGCAGTAAGCACAGGGAAATATCTGCTTCTAAATCCAAAACGCAGCTATCTAACAGAACGGTTGTCAATGTGTGCACTCAACTTCCACAGTTAAACCCGTGTGTGGATTCAGCAGTCTGCAAACACTTTCTCTGCAGAGTCCCAAACCAGGCGTTTTCAGCCCATTACCTTCATATGGAAGAAACAGCAGTAAGCACAGGGAAATATCTGCTTCTAAATCAAAAACGCAGCTTTCTAACAGAACGGTTGTCAATGTGTGCACTCAACTTCCAGAGTTAAACCCGTGTGTGGATTCAGCAGTCTGCAAACACTTTCTCTGCAGAATCCCAAAACAGGCGTTTTCAGCCCATTACCGGCATATGGAAGAAACAGCAGTAAGCACAGGGAAATATCTGCTTCTAAATCCAAAACGCAGCTATCTAACAGAACGGTTGTCAATGTGTGCACTCAACTTCCAAAGTTAAACCCGTGTGTGGATTCAGCAGTCTGCAAACACTTTCTCTGCAGAGTCCCAAAACAGGCGTTTTCAGCCCATTACCGGCATATGGAAGAAACAGCAGTAAGCACAGGGAAATATCTGCTTCTAAATCCAAAACGCAGCTATCTAACAGAACGGTTGACAATGTGTGCACTCAACTTCCAGAGTTAAACCCGTGTGTGGATTCAGCAGTCTGCAAACACTTTCTCTGCAGAGTCCCAAAACAGGCGTTTTCAGCCCATTACCGGCATATGGAAGAAACAGCAGTAAGCACAGGGAAATATCTGCTTCTAAATCCAAAACGCAGCTATCTAACAGAACGGTTGTCAATGTGTGCACTCAACTTCCAGAGTTAAACCCGTGTGTGGATTCAGCAGTATGCAAACACTTTCTCTGCAGTGTCCCAAAACAGGCGTTTTCAGCCCATTACCGGCATATGGAAGAAACAGCAGTAAGCACAGGGAAATATCTGCTTCTAAATCCAAAACGCAGCTATCTAACAGAACGGTTGTCAATGTGTGCACTCAACTTCCAGAGCTAAACCAGTGTGTGGATTCAGCAGTCTGCAAACACTTTCTCTGCAGAGTCCCAAAACAGGCGTTTTCAGCCCATTACCGGCATATGGAAGAAACAGCATTAAGCACAGGGAAATATCCGCTTCTAAATCCAAAACGCAGCTATCTAACAGAACGGTTGTCAATGTGTGCACTCAACTTTCAGAGCTAAACCAGTGTGTGGATTCAGCAGTCTGCAAACACTTTCTCTGCAGAGTCCCAAAACAGGCGTTTTCAGCCCATTACCGGCATATGGAAGAAACAGCATTAAGCACAGGGAAATATCTGCTTCTAAATCCAAAACGCAGCTATCTAACAGAACGGTTGTCAATGTGTGCACTCAACTTCCAGAGTTAAACCCGTGTGTGGATTCAGCAGTCTGCAAACACTTTCTCTGCAGAGTCCCAAAACAGCCGTTTTCAGCCCATTACCGGCATATGAAAGAAACAGCAGTAAGCACAGGGAAATATCCGCTTCTAAATCCAAAACGCAGCTATCTAACAGAACGGTTGTCAATGTGTGCACTCAACTTCCAGAGTTAAACCCGTGTGTGGATTCAGCAGTTTGCAAACACTTTCTCTGCAGAGTCCCAAAACAGGCGTTTTCAGCCCATTACCGGCATATGGAAGAAACAGCAGTAAGCACAGGGAAATATCTGCTTCTAAATACAAAACGCAGCTATCTAACAGAACGGTTGTCAATTTGTGCACTCAACTTCCAGAGTTAAACCCGTGTGTGGATTCAGCAGTCTGCAAACACTTTCTCTACAGAGTCCTAAAACAGGCGTTTTCAGCCCATTACCGGCATATGGAAGAAACAGCAGTAAGCACAGGGAAATATCTGCTTCTAAATCGAAAACGCAGCTATCTAACAGAACGGTTGTCAATGTGTGCACTCAACTTCCAGAGTTAAACCCGTGTGTGGATTCAGCAGTCTGCAAACACTTTCTCTGCAGAGTCCCAAAACAGGCGTTTTCAGCCCATTACCGGCATATGGAAGAAACAGCAGTCAGCACAGGGAAATATCTGCTTCTAAATCCAAAACGCAGCTATCTAACAGAACGGTTGTCAATGTGTGCACTCAACTTCCAGAGTTATACCCGTGTGTGGATTCAGCAGTCTGCAAACACTTTCTCTGCAGAGTCCCAAAACAGGCGTTTTCAGCCCATTACCGGCATATGGAAGAAACAGCAGTAAGCACAGGGAAATATCTGCTTCTAAATCCAAAACGCAGCTATCTAACAGAACGGTTGTCAATGTGTGCACTCAACTTCCAGAGCTAAACCGGTGTGTGGATTCAGCAGTCTGCAAACACTTTCTCTGCAGAGTCCCAAAACAGGCGTTTTCAGCCCATTACCGGCATATGGAAGAAACAGCAGTAAGCACAGGGAAATATCTGCTTCTAAATCCAAAACGCAGCTATCTAACAGAACGGTTGTCAATGTGTGCACTCAACTTCCAGAGTTAAACCCGTGTGTGGATTCAGCAGTCTGCAAACACTTTCTCTGCAGAGTCCCAAAACAGGCGTTTTCAGCCCATTACCGGCATATGGAAGAAACAGCAGTAAGCACAGGGAAATATCTGCTTCTAAATCCAAAACGCAGCTATCTAACAGAACGGTTGTCAATGTGTGCACTCAACTTCCAGAGTTAAACCCGTGTGTGGATTCAGCAGTCTGCAAACACTTTCTCTGCAGAGTCCCAAAACAGGCGTTTTCAGCCCATTACCGGCATATGGAAGAAACAGCAGTAAGCACAGGGAAATATCTGCTTCTAAATCCAAAACGCAGCTATCTAACAGAACGGTTGTCAATGTGTGCACTCAACTTCCAGAGTTAAACCCGTGTGTGGATTCAGCAGTCTGCAAACACTTTCTCTGCAGAGTCCCAAAACAGACGTTTTCAGCCCATTACCGGCATATGGAAGAAACAGCAGTAAGCACAGGGAAATATCTGCTTCTAAATCCAAAACGCAGCTATCTAACAGAACGGTTGTCAATGTGTGCACTCAACTTCCACAGTTAAACCCGTGTGTGGATTCAGCAGTCTGCAAACACTTTCTCTGCAGAGTCCCAAAACAGGCGTTTTCAGCCCATTACCGGCATATGGAAGAAACAGCAGTAAGCACAGGGAAATATCTGCTTCTAAATCCAAAACGCAGCTATCTAACAGAACGGTTGTCAATGTGTGCACTCAACTTCCAGAGTTAAACACGTGTGTGGATTCAGCAGTCTGCAAACACTTTCTCTGCAGAGTCCCAAAACAGGCGTTTTCAGCCCATTACCGGCATAAGGAAGAAACAGCAGTAAGCACAGGGAAATATCTGCTTCTAAATCCAAAACGCAGCTATCTAACAGAACGGTTGTCAATGTGTGCACTCAACTTCCACAGTTAAACCCGTGTGTGGATTCAGCAGTCTGCAAACACTTTCTCTGCAGAGTCCCAAACCAGGCGTTTTCAGCCCATTACCTTCATATGGAAGAAACAGCAGTAAGCACAGGGAAATATCTGCTTCTAAATCAAAAACGCAGCTTTCTAACAGAACGGCTGTCAATGTGTGCACTCAACTTCCAGAGTTAAACCCGTGTGTGGATTCAGCAGTCTGCAAACACTTTCTCTGCAGAATCCCAAAACAGGCGTTTTCAGCCCATTACCGGCATATGGAAGAAACAGCAGTAAGCACAGGGAAATATCTGCTTCTAAATCCAAAACGCAGCTATCTAACAGAACGGTTGTCAATGTGTGCACTCAACTTCCAGAGTTAAACCCGTGTGTGGATTCAGCAGTCTGCAAACACTTTCTCTGCAGAGTCCCAAAACAGGCGTTTTCAGCCCATTACCGGCATATGGAAGAAACAGCAGTAAGCACAGGGAAATATCTGCTTCTAAATCCAAAACGCAGCTATCTAACAGAACGGTTGTCAATGTGTGCACTCAACTTCCAGAGTTAAAACCGTGTGTGGATTCAGCAGTCTGCAAACACTTTCTCTGCAGAGTCCCAAAACAGGCGTTTTCAGCCCATTACCGGCATATGGAAGAAACAGCAGTAAGCACAGGGAAATATCTGCTTCTAAATCCAAAACGCAGCTATCTAACAGAACGGTTGTCAATGTGTGCACTCAACTTCCAGAGTTAAACCCGTGTGTGGATTCAGCAGTATGCAAACACTTTCTCTGCAGAGTCCCAAAACAGGCGTTTTCAGCCCATTACCGGCATATGGAAGAAACAGCAGTAAGCACAGGGAAATATCTGCTTCTAAATCCAAAACGCAGCTATCTAACAGAACGGTTGTCAATGTGTGCACTCAACTTCCAGAGCTAAACCAGTGTGTGGATTCAGCAGTCTGCAAACACTTTCTCTGCAGAGTCCCAAAACAGGCGTTTTCAGCCCATTACCGGCATATGGAAGAAACAGCATTAAGCACAGGGAAATATCCGCTTCTAAATCCAAAACGCAGCTATCTAACAGAACGGTTGTCAATGTGTGCACTCAACTTCCAGAGTTAAACCCGTGTGTGGATTCAGCAGTCTGCAAACACTTTCTCTGCAGAGTCCCAAAACAGCCGTTTTCAGCCCATTACCGGCATATGAAAGAAACAGCAGTAAGCACAGGGAAATATCCGCTTCTAAATCCAAAACGCAGCTATCTAACAGAACGGTTGTCAATGTGTGCACTCAACTTCCAGAGTTAAACCCGTGTGTGGATTCAGCAGTCTGCAAACACTTTCTCTGCAGAGTCCCAAAACAGGCGTTTTCAGCCCATTACCGGCATATGGAAGAAACAGCAGTAAGCACAGGGAAATATCTGCTTCTAAATCCAAAACGCAGCTATCTAACAGAACGGTTGTCAATGTGTGCACTCAACTTCCAGAGTTAAACCCGTGTGTGGATTCAGCAGTCTGCAAACACTTTCTCTGCAGAGTCCCAAAACAGGCGTTTTCAGCCCATTACCGGCATATGGAAGAAACAGCAGTAAGCACAGGGAAATATCTGCTTCTAAATCGAAAACGCAGCTATCTAACAGAACGGTTGTCAATGTGTGCACTCAACTTCCAGAGTTAAACCCGTGTGTGGATTCCGCAGTCTGCAAACACTTTCTCTGCAGAGTCCCAAACCAGGCGTTTTCAGCCCATTACCGGCATATGGAAGAAACAGCAGTCAGCACAGGGAAATATCTGCTTCTAAATCCAAAACGCAGCTATCTAACAGAACGGTTGTCAATGTGTGCACTCAACTTCCAGAGTTATACCCGTGTGTGGATTCAGCAGTCTGCAAACAGTTTCTCTGCAGAGTCCCAAACCAGGCGTTTTCAGCCCATTACCGGCATATGGAAGAAACAGCAGTCAGCACAGGGAAATATCTGCTTCTAAATCCAAAACGCAGCTATCTAACAGAACGGTTGTCAATGTGTGCACTCAACTTCCAGAGTTAAACCCGTGTGTGGATTCAGCAGTCTGCAAACAGTTTCTCTGCAGAGTCCCAAAACAGGCGTTTTCAGCCCATTACCGGCATATGGAAGAAACAGCAGTCAGCACAGGGAAATATCTGCTTCTAAATCCAAAACGCAGCTATCTAACAGAACGGTTGTCAATGTGTGCACTCAACTTCCAGAGTTATACCCGTGTGTGGATTCAGCAGTCTGCAAACACTTTCTCTGCAGAGTCCCAAAACAGGCGTTTTCAGCCCATTACCGGCATATGGAAGAAACAGCAGTAAGCACAGGGAAATATCTGCTTCTAAATCCAAAACGCAGCTATCTAACAGAACGGCTGTCAATGTGTGCACTCAACTTCCAGAGCTAAACCGGTGTGTGGATTCAGCAGTCTGCAAACACTTTCTCTGCAGAGTCCCAAAACAGGCGTTTTCAGCCCATTACCGGCATATGGAAGAAACAGCATTAAGCACAGGGAAATATCCGCTTCTAAATCCAAAACGCAGCTATCTAACAGAACGGTTGTCAATGTGTGCACTCAACTTCCAGAGTTAAACCCGTGTGTGGATTCAGCAGTCTGCAAACACTTTCTCTGCAGAGTCCCAAAACAGCCGTTTTCAGCCCATTACCGGCATATGAAAGAAACAGCAGTAAGCACAGGGAAATATCCGCTTCTAAATCCAAAACGCAGCTATCTAACAGAACGGTTGTCAATGTGTGCACTCAACTTCCAGAGTTAATCCCGTGTGTGGATTCAGCAGTCTGCAAACACTTTCTCTGCAGAGTCCCAAAACAGGCGTTTTCAGCCCATTACCGGCATATGGAAGAAACAGCAGTCAGCACAGGGAAATATCTGCTTCTAAATCCAAAACGCAGCTATCTAACAGAACGGTTGTCAATGTGTGCACTCAACTTCCAGAGTTAAACCCGTGTGTGGATTCAGCAGTCTGCAAACACTTTCTCTGCAGAGTCCCAAACCAGGCGTTTTCAGCCCATTACCGGCATATGGAAGAAACAGCAGAAAGCACAGGGAAATATCTGCTTCTAAATCCAAAACGCAGCTATCTAACAGAACGGTTGTCAATGTGTGCACTCAACTTCCAGAGTTAAACCCGTGTGTGGATTCAGCAGTCTGCAAACACTTTCTCTGCAGAGTCCCAAAACAGGCGTTTTCAGCCCATTACCGGCATATGAAAGAAACAGCAGTAAGCACAGGGAAATATCCGCTTCTAAATCCAAAACGCAGCTATCTAACAGAACGGTTGTCAATGTGTGCACTCAACTTCCAGAGTTAATCCCGTGTGAGGATTCAGCAGTCTGCAAACACTTTCTCTGCAGAGTCCCAAAACAGGCGTTTTCAGCCCATTACCGGCATATGGAAGAAACAGCAGTCAGCACAGGGAAATATCTGCTTCTAAATCCAAAACGCAGCTATCTAACAAAACGGTTGTCAATGTGTGCACTCAACTTCCAGAGTTAAACCCGTGTGTGTATTCAGCAGTCTGCAAACACTTTCTCTGCAGAGTCCCAAAACAGGCGTTTTCAGCCCATTACCGGCATATGGAAGAAACAGCAGTAAGCACAGGGAAATATCTGCTTCTAAATCGAAAACGCAGCTATCTAACAGAACGGTTGTCAATGTGTGCACTCAACTTCCAGAGTTAAACCCGTGTGTGGATTCAGCAGTCTGCAAACACTTTCTCTGCAGAGTCCCAAAACAGGCGTTTTCAGCCCATTACCGGCATAGGGAAGAAACAGCAGTCAGCACAGGGAAATATCTGCTTCTAAATCCAAAACGCAGCTATCTAACAGAACGGTTGTCAATGTGTGCACTCAACTTCCAGAGTTATACCCGTGTGTGGATTCAGCAGTCTGCAAACACTTTCTCTGCAGAGTCCCAAAACAGGCGTTTTCAGCCCATTACCGGCATATGGAAGAAACAGCAGTAAGCACAGGGAAATATCTGCTTCTAAATCCAAAACGCAGCTATCTAACAGAACGGTTGTCAATGTGTGCACTCAACTTCCAGAGTTAAACCCGTGTGTGGATTCAGCAGTCTGCAAACACTTTCTCTGCAGAGTCCCAAAACAGGCGTTTTCAGCCCATTACCGGCATATGGAAGAAACAGCAGTAAGCACAGGGAAATATCTGCTTCTAAATCCAAAACGCAGCTATCTAACAGAACGGTTGTCAATGTGTGCACTCAACTTCCAGAGTTAAACCCGTGTGTGGATTCAGCAGTCTGCAAACACTTTCTCTGCAGAGTCCCAAAACAGGCGTTTTCAGCCCATTACCGTCATATGGAAGAAACAGCAGTAAGCACAGGGAAATATCTGCTTCTAAATCCAAAACGCAGCTATCTAACAGAACGGTTGTCAATGTGTGCACTCAACTTCCAGAGTTAAACCCGTGTGTGGATACAGCAGTCTGCAAACACTTTCTCTGCAGAGTCCCAAACCAGGCGTTTTCAGCCCATTACCGGCATATGGAAGAAACAGCATTAAGCACAGGGAAATATCTGCTTCTAAATCCAAAACGCAGCTATCTAACAGAACGGTTGTCAATGTGTGCACTCAACTTCCAGAGTTAAACCCGTGTGTGGATTCAGCAGTCTGCAAACATCTTCTCTGCAGAGTCCCAAAACAGACGTTTTCAGCCCATTACCGGCATATGGAAGAAACAGCAGTAAGCACAGGGAAATATCTGCTTCTAAATCCAAAACGCAGCTATCTAACAGAACGGTTGTCAATGTGTGCACTCAACTTCCAGAGTTAAACCCGTGTGTGGATTCAGCAGTCTGCAAACACTTTCTCTGCAGAGTCCCATAACAGGCGTTTTCAGCCCATTACCGGCATATGGAAGAAACAGCAGTAAGCACAGGGAAATATCTGCTTCTAAATCCAAAACGCAGCTATCTAACAGAACGGTTGTCAATGTGTGCACTCAACTTCCAGAGTTAAACCCGTGTGTGGATTCAGCAGTCTGCAAACACTTTCTCTGCAGAGTCCCAAAACAGGCGTTTTCAGCCCATTACCGGCATATGGAAGAAACAGCAGTAAGCACAGGGAAATATCTGCTTCTAAATCGAAAACGCAGCTATCTAACAGAACGGTTGTCAATGTGTGCACTCAACTTCCAGAGTTAAACCCGTGTGTGGATTCCGCAGTCTGCAAACACTTTCTCTGCAGAGTCCCAAACCAGGCGTTTTCAGCCCATTACCGGCATATGGAAGAAACAGCAGTCAGCACAGGGAAATATCTGCTTCTAAATCCAAAACGCAGCTATCTAACAGAACGGTTGTCAATGTGTGCACTCAACTTCCAGAGTTATACCCGTGTGTGGATTCAGCAGTCTGCAAACACTTTCTCTGCAGAGTCCCAAAACAGGCGTTTTCAGCCCATTACCGGCATATGGAAGAAACAGCAGTAAGCACAGGGAAATATCTGCTTCTAAATCCAAAACGCAGCTATCTAACAGAACGGTTGTCAATGTGTGCACTCAACTTCCAGAGCTAAACCGGTGTGTGGATTCAGCAGTCTGCAAACACTTTCTCTGCAGAGTCCCAAAACAGGCGTTTTCAGCCCATTACCGGCATATGGAAGAAACAGCAGTAAGCACAGGGAAATATCTGCTTCTAAATCCAAAACGCAGCTATCTAACAGAACGGTTGTCAATGTGTGCACTCAACTTCCAGAGTTAAACCCGTGTGTGGATTCAGCAGTCTGCAAACACTTTCTCTGCAGAGTCCCAAACCAGGCGTTTTCAGCCCATTACCGGCATATGGAAGAAACAGCAGTAAGCACAGGGAAATATCTGCTTCTAAATCCAAAACGCAGCTATCTAACAGAACGGTTGTCAATGTGTGCACTCAACTTCCAGAGTTAAACCCGTGTGTGGATTCAGCAGTCTGCAAACACTTTCTCTGCAGAGTCCCAAAACAGGCGTTTTCAGCCCATTACCGGCATATGGAAGAAACAGCAGTCAGCACAGGGAAATATCTGCTTCTAAATCCAAAACGCAGCTATCTAACAGAACGGTTGTCAATGTGTGCACTCAACTTCCAGAGTTATACCCGTGTGTGGATTCAGCAGTCTGCAAACACTTTCTCTGCAGAGTCCCAAAACAGGCGTTTTCAGCCCATTACCGGCATATGGAAGAAACAGCAGTAAGCACAGGGAAATATCTGCTTCTAAATCCAAAACGCAGCTATCTAACAGAACGGTTGTCAATGTGTGCACTCAACTTCCAGAGCTAAACCGGTGTGTGGATTCAGCAGTCTGCAAACACTTTCTCTGCAGAGTCCCAAAACAGGCGTTTTCAGCCCATTACCGGCATATGGAAGAAACAGCATTAAGCACAGGGAAATATCCGCTTCTAAATCCAAAACGCAGCTATCTAACAGAACGGTTGTCAATGTGTGCACTCAACTTCCAGAGTTAAACCCGTGTGTGGATTCAGCAGTCTGCAAACACTTTCTCTGCAGAGTCCCAAAACAGCCGTTTTCAGCCCATTACCGGCATATGAAAGAAACAGCAGTAAGCACAGGGAAATATCCGCTTCTAAATCCAAAACGCAGCTATCTAACAGAACGGTTGTCAATGTGTGCACTCAACTTCCAGAGTTAATCCCGTGTGTGGATTCAGCAGTCTGCAAACACTTTCTCTGCAGAGTCCCAAAACAGGCGTTTTCAGCCCATTACCGGCATATGGAAGAAACAGCAGTCAGCACAGGGAAATATCTGCTTCTAAATCCAAAACGCAGCTATCTAACAGAACGGTTGTCAATGTGTGCACTCAACTTCCAGAGTTAAACCCGTGTGTGGATTCAGCAGTCTGCAAACACTTTCTCTGCAGAGTCCCAAACCAGGCGTTTTCAGCCCATTACCGGCATATGGAAGAAACAGCAGAAAGCACAGGGAAATATCTGCTTCTAAATCCAAAACGCAGCTATCTAACAGAACGGTTGTCAATGTGTGCACTCAACTTCCAGAGTTAAACCCGTGTGTGGATTCAGCAGTCTGCAAACACTTTCTCTGCAGAGTCCCAAAACAGGCGTTTTCAGCCCATTACCGGCATATGAAAGAAACAGCAGTAAGCACAGGGAAATATCCGCTTCTAAATCCAAAACGCAGCTATCTAACAGAACGGTTGTCAATGTGTGCACTCAACTTCCAGAGTTAATCCCGTGTGTGGATTCAGCAGTCTGCAAACACTTTCTCTGCAGAGTCCCAAAACAGGCGTTTTCAGCCCATTACCGGCATATGGAAGAAACAGCAGTCAGCACAGGGAAATATCTGCTTCTAAATCCAAAACGCAGCTATCTAACAAAACGGTTGTCAATGTGTGCACTCAACTTCCAGAGTTAAACCCGTGTGTGTATTCAGCAGTCTGCAAACACTTTCTCTGCAGAGTCCCAAAACAGGCGTTTTCAGCCCATTACCGGCATATGGAAGAAACAGCAGTAAGCACAGGGAAATATCTGCTTCTAAATCGAAAACGCAGCTATCTAACAGAACGGTTGTCAATGTGTGCACTCAACTTCCAGAGTTAAACCCGTGTGTGGATTCAGCAGTCTGCAAACACTTTCTCTGCAGAGTCCCAAAACAGGCGTTTTCAGCCCATTACCGGCATAGGGAAGAAACAGCAGTCAGCACAGGGAAATATCTGCTTCTAAATCCAAAACGCAGCTATCTAACAGAACGGTTGTCAATGTGTGCACTCAACATCCAGAGTTATACCCGTGTGTGGATTCAGCAGTCTGCAAACACTTTCTCTGCAGAGTCCCAAAACAGGCGTTTTCAGCCCATTACCGGCATATGGAAGAAACAGCAGTAAGCACAGGGAAATATCTGCTTCTAAATCCAAAACGCAGCTATCTAACAGAACGGTTGTCAATGTGTGCACTCAACTTCCAGAGTTAAACCCGTGTGTGGATTCAGCAGTCTGCAAACACTTTCTCTGCAGAGTCCCAAAACAGGCGTTTTCAGCCCATTACCGGCATATGGAAGAAACAGCAGTAAGCACAGGGAAATATCTGCTTCTAAATCCAAAACGCAGCTATCTAACAGAACGGTTGTCAATGTGTGCACTCAACTTCCAGAGTTAAACCCGTGTGTGGATTCAGCAGTCTGCAAACACTTTCTCTGCAGAGTCCCAAAACAGGCGTTTTCAGCCCATTACCGTCATATGGAAGAAACAGCAGTAAGCACAGGGAAATATCTGCTTCTAAATCCAAAACGCAGCTATCTAACAGAACGATTGTCAATGTGTGCACTCAACTTCCAGAGTTAAACCCGTGTGTGGATACAGCAGTCTGCAAACACTTTCTCTGCAGAGTCCCAAACCAGGCGTTTTCAGCCCATTACCGGCATATGGAAGAAACAGCATTAAGCACAGGGAAATATCTGCTTCTAAATCCAAAACGCAGCTATCTAACAGAACGGTTGTCAATGTGTGCACTCAACTTCCAGAGTTAAACCCGTGTGTGGATTCAGCAGTCTGCAAACATCTTCTCTGCAGAGTCCCAAAACAGACGTTTTCAGCCCATTACCGGCATATGGAAGAAACAGCAGTAAGCACAGGGAAATATCTGCTTCTAAATCCAAAACGCAGCTATCTAACAGAACGGTTGTCAATGTGTGCACTCAACTTCCACAGTTAAACCCGTGTGTGGATTCAGCAGTCTGCAAACACTTTCTCTGCAGAGTCCCAAAACAGGCGTTTTCAGCCCATTACCGGCATATGGAAGAAACAGCAGTAAGCACAGGGAAATATCTGCTTCTAAATCCAAAACGCAGCTATCTAACAGAACGGTTGTCAATGTGTGCACTCAACTTCCAGAGTTAAACACGTGTGTGGATTCAGCAGTCTGCAAACACTTTCTCTGCAGAGTCCCAAAACAGGCGTTTTCAGCCCATTACCGGCATAAGGAAGAAACAGCAGTAAGCACAGGGAAATATCTGCTTCTAAATCCAAAACGCAGCTATCTAACAGAACGGTTGTCAATGTGTGCACTCAACTTCCACAGTTAAACCCGTGTGTGGATTCAGCAGTCTGCAAACACTTTCTCTGCAGAGTCCCAAACCAGGCGTTTTCAGCCCATTACCTTCATATGGAAGAAACAGCAGTAAGCACAGGGAAATATCTGCTTCTAAATCAAAAACGCAGCTTTCTAACAGAACGGTTGTCAATGTGTGCACTCAACTTCCAGAGTTAAACCCGTGTGTGGATTCAGCAGTCTGCAAACACTTTCTCTGCAGAATCCCAAAACAGGCGTTTTCAGCCCATTACCGGCATATGGAAGAAACAGCAGTAAGCACAGGGAAATATCTGCTTCTAAATCCAAAACGCAGCTATCTAACAGAACGGTTGTCAATGTGTGCACTCAACTTCCAGAGTTAAACCCGTGTGTGGATTCAGCAGTCTGCAAACACTTTCTCTGCAGAGTCCCAAAACAGGCGTTTTCAGCCCATTACCGGCATATGGAAGAAACAGCAGTAAGCACAGGGAAATATCTGCTTCTAAATCCAAAACGCAGCTATCTAACAGAACGGTTGTCAATGTGTGCACTCAACTTCCAGAGTTAAACCCGTGTGTGGATTCAGCAGTCTGCAAACACTTTCTCTGCAGAGTCCCAAAACAGGCGTTTTCAGCCCATTACCGGCATATGGAAGAAACAGCAGTAAGCACAGGGAAATATCTGCTTCTAAATCCAAAACGCACCTATCTAACAGAACGGTTGTCAATGTGTGCACTCAACTTCCAGAGTTAAACCCGTGTGTGGATTCAGCAGTCTGCAAACACTTTCTCTGCAGAGTCCCAAAACAGGCGTTTTCAGCCCATTACCGGCATATGGAAGAAACAGCAGTAAGCACAGGGAAATATCTGCTTCTAAATCCAAAACGCAGCTATCTAACAGAACGGTTGTCAATGTGTGCACTCAACTTCCAGAGCTAAACCAGTGTGTGGATTCAGCAGTCTGCAAACACTTTCTCTGCAGAGTCCCAAAACAGGCGTTTTCAGCCCATTACCGGCATATGGAAGAAACAGCATTAAGCACAGGGAAATATCCGCTTCTAAATCCAAAACGCAGCTATCTAACAGAACGGTTGTCAATGTGTGCACTCAACTTCCAGAGTTAAACCCGTGTGTGGATTCAGCAGTCTGCAAACACTTTCTCTGCAGAGTGCCAAAACAGCCGTTTTCAGCCCATTACCGGCATATGAAAGAAACAGCAGTAAGCACAGGGAAATATCCGCTTCTAAATCCAAAACGCAGCTATCTAACAGAACGGTTGTCAATGTGTGCACTCAACTTCCAGAGTTAAACCCGTGTGTGGATTCAGCAGTCTGCAAACACTTTCTCTGCAGAGTCCCAAAACAGGCGTTTTCAGCCCATTACCGGCATATGGAAGAAACAGCAGTCAGCACAGGGAAATATCTGCGTCTAAATCCAAAACGCAGCTATCTAACAGAACGGTTGTCAATGTGTGCACTCAATTTCCAGAGTTAAACCCGTGTGTGGATTCAGCAGTCTGCAAACACTTTCTCTGCAGAGTCCCAAAACAGGCGTTTTCAGCCCATTACCGGCATATGGAAGAAACAGCAGTAAGCACAGGGAAATATCTGCTTCTAAATCCAAAACGCAGCTATCTAACAGAACGGTTGTCAATGTGTGCACTCAACTTCCAGAGTTAAACCCGTGTGTGGATTCAGCAGTCTGCAAACACTTTCTCTGCAGAGTCCCAAAACAGGCGTTTTCAGCCCATTACCGGCATATGGAAGAAACAGCAGTAAGCACAGGGAAATATCTGCTTCTAAATCCAAAACGCAGCTATCTAACAGAACGGTTGTCAATGTGTGCACTCAACTTCCAGAGTTAAACCCGTGTGTGGATTCCGCAGCCGGCAGAGACTTTCTCTGCAGAGTCCCAAAACAGGCGTTTTCAGCCCATTACCGGCATATGGAAGAAACAGCAGTAAGCACAGGGAAATATCTGCTTCTAAATCCAAAACGCAGCTATCTAACAGAACGGTTGTCAATGTGTGCACTCAACTTCCAGAGTTAAACCCGTGTGTGGATTCAGCAGTCTGCAAACACTTTCTCTGCAGAGTCCCAAAACAGGCGTTTTCAGCCCATTACCGGCATATGGAAGAAACAGCAGTAAGCACAGGGAAATATCTGCTTCTAAATCGAAAACGCAGCTATCTAACAGAACGGTTGTCAATGTGTGCACTCAACTTCCAGAGTTAAACCCGTGTGTGGATTCAGCAGTCTGCAAACACTTTCTCTGCAGAGTCCCAAACCAGGCGTTTTCAGCCCATTACCGGCATATGGAAGAAACAGCAGAAAGCACAGGGAAATATCTGCTTCTAAATCCAAAACGCAGCTATCTAACAGAACGGTTGTCAATGTGTGCACTCAACTTCCAGAGTTAAACCCGTGTGTGGATTCAGCAGTCTGCAAACACTTTCTCTGCAGAGTCCCAAAACAGGCGTTTTCAGCCCATTACCGGCATATGAAAGAAACAGCAGTAAGCACAGGGAAATATCCGCTTCTAAATCCAAAACGCAGCTATCTAACAGAACGGTTGTCAATGTGTGCACTCAACTTCCAGAGTTCATCCCGAGTGTGGATTCAGCAGTCTGCAAACACTTTCTCTGCAGAGTCCCAAAACAGGCGTTTTCAGCCCATTACCGGCATATGGAAGAAACAGCAGTCAGCACAGGGAAATATCTGCTTCTAAATCCAAAACGCAGCTATCTAACAGAACGGTTGTCAATGTGTGCACTCAACTTCCAGAGTTAAACCCGTGTGTGGATTCAGCAGTCTGCAAACACTTTCTCTGCAGAGTCCCAAAACAGGCGTTTTCAGCCCATTACCGGCATATGAAAGAAACAGCAGTAAGCACAGGGAAATATCCGCTTCTAAATCCAAAACGCAGCTATCTAACAGAACGGTTGTCAATGTGTGCACTCAACTTCCAGAGTTAATCCAGTGTGTGGATTCAGCAGTCTGCAAACACTTTCTCTGCAGAGTACCAAAACATGCGTTTTCAGCCCATTACCGGCATATGGAAGAAACAGCAGTAAGCACAGGGAAATATCTGCTTCTAAATCCAAAACGCAGCTATCTAACAGAACGGTTGTCAATGTGTGCACTCAACTTCCAGAGTTAAACCCGTGTGTGGATTCAGCAGTCTGCAAACACTTTCTCTGCAGAGTCCCAAAACAGGCATTTTCAGCCCATTACCGGCATATGGAAGAAACAGCAGTAAGCACAGGGAAATATCTGCTTCTAAATCCAAAACGCAGCTATCTAACAGAACGGTTGTCAATGTGTGCACTCAACGTCCAGAGTTAAACCCGTGTGTGGATTCAGCAGTCTGCAAACACTTTCTCTGCAGAGTCCCAAAACAGGCGTTTTCAGCCCATTACCGGCATATGGAAGAAACAGCAGTAAGCACAGGGAAATATCTGCTTCTAAATCCAAAACGCAGCTATCTAACAGAACGGTTGTCAATGTGTGCACTCAACTTCCAGAGTTAAACCCGTGTGTGGATTCAGCAGTCTGCAAACATCTTCTCTGCAGAGTCCCAAAACAGGCGTTTTCAGCCCATTACCGGCATATGGAAGAAACAGCAGTAAGCACAGGGAAATATCTGCTTCTAAATCCAAAACGCAGCTATCTAACAGAACGGTTGTCAATGTGTGCACTCAACTTCCAGAGTTAAACCCGTGTGTGGATTCAGCAGTCTGCAAACACTTTCTCTGCAGAGTCCCAAAACAGGCGTTTTCAGCCCATTACCGGCATATGGAAGAAACAGCAGTAAGCACAGGGAAATATCTGCTTCTAAATCCAAAACGCAGCTATCTAACAGAACGGTTGTCAATGTGTGCACTCAACTTCCAGAGTTAAACCCGTGTGCGGATTCAGCAGTCTGCAAACACTTTCTCTGCAGAGTCCCAAAACAGGCGTTTTCAGCCCATTACCGGCATATGGAAGAAACAGCAGTAAGCACAGGGAAATATCTGCTTCTAAATCCAAAACGCAGCTATCTAACAGAACGGTTGTCAATGTGTGCACTCAACTTCCAGAGTTAAACCCGTGTGTGGATTCAGCAGTCTGCAAACATCTTCTCTGCAGAGTCCCAAAACAGGCGTTTTCAGCCCATTACCGGCATATGGAAGAAACAGCAGTAAGCACAGGGAAATATCTGCTTCTAAATCCAAAACGCAGCTATCTAACAGAACGGTTGTCAATGTGTGCACTCAACTTCCAGAGTTAAACCCGTGTGTGGATTCAGCAGTCTGCAAACACTTTCTCTGCAGAGTCCCAAAACAGGCGTTTTCAGCCCATTACCGGCATATGGAAGAAACAGCAGTAAGCACAGGGAAATATCTGCTTCTAAATCCAAAACGCAGCTATCTAACAGAACGGTTGTCAATGTGTGCACTCAACTTCCAGAGTTAAACCCGTGTGTGGATTCAGCAGTCTGCAAACACTTTCTCTGCAGAGTCCCAAAACAGGCGTTTTCAGCCCATTACCGGCATATGGAAGAAACAGCAGTAAGCACAGGGAAATATCTGCTTCTAAATCCAAAACGCAGCTATCTAACAGAACGGTTGTCAATGTGTGCACTCAACTTCCAGAGTTAAACCCGTGTGTGCATTCAGCAGTCTGCAAACACTTTCTCTGCAGAGTCCCAAAACAGGCGTTTTCAGCCCATTACCGGCATATGGAAGAAACAGCAGTAAGCACAGGGAAATATCTGCTTCTAAATCCAAAACGCAGCTATCTAACAGAACGGTTGTCAATGTGTGCACTCAACTTCCATAGTTAAACCCGTGTGTGGATTCAGCAGTCTGCAAACATCTTCTCTGCAGAGTCCCAAAACAGGCGTTTTCAGCCCATTACCGGCATGTGGAAGAAACAGCAGTAAGCACAGGGAAATATCTGCTTCTAAATCCAAAACGCAGCTATCTAACAGAACGGTTGTCAATGTGTGCACTCAACTTCCAGAGTTAAACCCGTGTGTGGATTCAGCAGTCTGCAAACACTTTCTCTGCAGAGTCCCAAAACAGGCGTTTTCAGCCCATTACCGGCATATGGAAGAAACAGCAGTCAGCACAGGGAAATATCTGCTTCTAAATCCAAAACGCAGCTATCTAACAGAACGGTTGTCAATGTGTGCACTCAACTTCCAGAGTTAAACCCGTGTGTGGATTCAGCAGTCTGCAAACATCTTCTCTGCAGAGTCCCAAAACAGGCGTTTTCAGCCCATTACCGGCATATGGAAGAAACAGCAGTAAGCACAGGGAAATATCTGCTTCTAAATCCAAAACGCAGCTATCTAACAGAACGGTTGTCAATGTGTGCACTCAACTTCCAGAGTTAAACCCGTGTGTGGATTCAGCAGTCTGCAAACACTTTCTCTGCAGAGTCCCAAAACAGGCGTTTTCAGCCCATTACCGGCATATGGAAGAAACAGCAGTAAGCACAGGGAAATATCTGCTTCTAAATCCAAAACGCAGCTATCTAACAGAACGGTTGTCAATGTGTGCACTCAACTTCCAGAGTTAAACCCGTGTGTGGATTCAGCAGTCTGCAAACACTTTCTCTGCAGAGTCCCAAAACAGGCGTTTTCAGCCCATTACCGGCATATGGAAGAAACAGCAGTAAGCACAGGGAAATATCTGCTTCTAAATCCAAAACGCAGCTATCTAACAGAACGGTTGTCAATGTGTGCACTCAACTTCCAGAGTTAAACCCGTGTGTGGATTCAGCAGTCTGCAAACACTTTCTCTGCTGAGTCCCAAAACAGGCGTTTTCAGCCCATTACCGGCATATGGAAGAAACAGCAGTAAGCACAGGGAAATATCTGCTTCTAAATCCAAAACGCAGCTATCTAACAGAACGGTTGTCAATGTGTGCACTCAACTTCCAGAGTTAAACCCGTGTGTGGATTCAGCAGTCTGCAAACATCTTCTCTTCAGAGTCCCAAAACAGGCGTTTTCAGCCCATTACCGGCATATGGAAGAAACAGCAGTAAGCACAGGGAAATATCTGCTTCTAAATCCAAAACGCAGCTATCTAACAGAACGGTTGTCAATGTGTGCACTCAACTTCCAGAGTTAAACCCGTGTGTGGATTCAGCAGTCTGCAAACACTTTCTCTGCAGAGTCCCAAAACAGGCGTTTTCTGCCCATTACCGGCATATGGAAGAAACAGCAGTCAGCACAGGGAAATATCTGCTTCTAAATCCAAAACGCAGCTATCTATCAGAACGGTTGTCAATGTGTGCACTCAACTTCCAGAGTTAAACCCGTGTGTGGATTCAGCAGTCTGCAAACACTTTCTCTGCAGAGTCCCAAACCAGGCGTTTTCAGCCCATTACCGGCATATGGAAGAAACAGCAGTAAGCACAGGGAAATATCTGCTTCTAAATCCAAAACGCAGCTATCTAACAGAACGGTTGTCAATGTGTGCACTCAACTTCCAGAGCTAAACCGGTGTGTGGATTCAGCAGTCTGCAAACACTTTCTCTGCAGAGTCCCAAAACAGGCGTTTTCAGCCCATTACCCGCATATGGAAGAAACAGCAGTAAGCACAGGGAAATATCCGCTTCTAAATCCAAAACGCAGCTATCTAACAGAACGGTTGTCAATGTGTGCACTCAACTTCCAGAGTTAAACCCGTGTGTGGATTCAGCAGTCTGCAAACACTTTCTCTGCAGAGTCCCAAAACAGGCGTTTTCAGCCCATTACCGGCATATGGAAGAAACAGCAGTAAGCACAGGGAAATATCTGCTTCTAAATCCAAAACGCAGCTATCTAACAGAACGGTTGTCAATGTGTGCACTCAACTTCCAGAGCTAAACCAGTGTGTGGATTCAGCAGTCTGCAAACACTTTCTCTGCAGAGTCCCAAAACAGGCTTTTTCAGCCCATTACCGGCATATGGAAGAAACAGCAGTCAGCACAGGGAAATATCTGCTTCTAAATCCAAAACGCAGCTATCTAACAGAACGGTTGTCAATGTGTGCACTCAATTTCCAGAGTTAAACCTGTGTGTGGATTCAGCAGTCTGCAAACACTTTCTCTGCAGAGTCCCAAAACAGGCGTTTTCAGCCCATTACCGGCATATGGAAGAAACAGCAGTAAGCACAGGGAAATATCTGCTTCTAAATCCAAAACGCAGCTATCTAACAGAACGGTTGTCAATGTGTGCACTCAACTTCCAGAGTTAAACCCGTGTGTGGATTCAGCAGTCTGCAAACACTTTCTCTGCAGAGTCCCAAAACAGGCGTTTTCAGCCCATTACCGGCATATGGAAGAAACAGCAGTAAGCACAGGGAAATATCTGCTTCTAAATCCAAAACGCAGCTATCTAACAGAACGGTTGTCAATGTGTGCACTCAACTTCCAGAGTTAAACCCGTGTGTGGATTCAGCAGTCTGCAAACACTTTCTCTGCAGAGTCCCAAAACAGGCGTTTTCAGCCCATTACCGGCATATGGAAGAAACAGCAGTAAGCACAGGGAAATATCTGCTTCTAAATCCAAAACGCAGCTATCTAACAGAACGGTTGTCAATGTGTGCACTCAACTTCCAGAGTTAAACCCGTGTGTGGATTCAGCAGTCTGCTAACACTTTCTCTGCAGAGTACCAAAACAGGCGTTTTCAGCCCATTACCGGCATATGGAAGAAACAGCAGTCAGCACAGGGAAATATCTGCTTCTAAATCCAAAACGCAGCTATCTAACAGAACGGTTGTCAATGTGTGCACTCAACTTCCAGAGTTAAACCCGTGTGTGGATTCAGCAGTCTGCAAACACTTTCTCTGCAGAGTCCCAAAACAGGCGTTTTCAGCCCATTACCGGCATATGGAAGAAACAGCAGTAAGCACAGGGAAATATCTGCTTCTAAATCCAAAACGCAGCTATCTAACAGAACGGTTGTCAATGTGTGCACTCAACTTCCAGAGTTAAACCCGTGTGTGGATTCAGCAGTCTGCAAACACTTTCTCTGCTGAGTCCCAAAACAGGCGTTTTCAGCCCATTACCGGCATATGGAAGAAACAGCAGTAAGCACAGGGAAATATCTGCTTCTAAATCCAAAACGCAGCTATCTAACAGAACGGTTGTCAATGTGTGCACTCAACTTCCAGAGTTAAACCCGTGTGTGGATTCAGCAGTCTGCAAACATCTTCTCTTCAGAGTCCCAAAACAGGCGTTTTCAGCCCATTACCGGCATATGGAAGAAACAGCAGTAAGCACAGGGAAATATCTGCTTCTAAATCCAAAACGCAGCTATCTAACAGAACGGTTGTCAATGTGTGCACTCAACTTCCAGAGTTAAACCCGTGTGTGGATTCAGCAGTCTGCAAACACTTTCTCTGCAGAGTCCCAAAACAGGCGTTTTCTGCCCATTACCGGCATATGGAAGAAACAGCAGTCAGCACAGGGAAATATCTGCTTCTAAATCCAAAACGCAGCTATCTATCAGAACGGTTGTCAATGTGTGCACTCAACTTCCAGAGTTAAACCCGTGTGTGGATTCAGCAGTCTGCAAACACTTTCTCTGCAGAGTCCCAAACCAGGCGTTTTCAGCCCATTACCGGCATATGGAAGAAACAGCAGTAAGCACAGGGAAATATCTGCTTCTAAATCCAAAACGCAGCTATCTAACAGAACGGTTGTCAATGTGTGCACTCAACTTCCAGAGCTAAACCGGTGTGTGGATTCAGCAGTCTGCAAACACTTTCTCTGCAGAGTCCCAAAACAGGCGTTTTCAGCCCATTACCCGCATATGGAAGAAACAGCAGTAAGCACAGGGAAATATCCGCTTCTAAATCCAAAACGCAGCTATCTAACAGAACGGTTGTCAATGTGTGCACTCAACTTCCAGAGTTAAACCCGTGTGTGGATTCAGCAGTCTGCAAACACTTTCTCTGCAGAGTCCCAAAACAGGCGTTTTCAGCCCATTACCGGCATATGGAAGAAACAGCAGTAAGCACAGGGAAATATCTGCTTCTAAATCCAAAACGCAGCTATCTAACAGAACGGTTGTCAATGTGTGCACTCAACTTCCAGAGCTAAACCAGTGTGTGGATTCAGCAGTCTGCAAACACTTTCTCTGCAGAGTCCCAAAACAGGCTTTTTCAGCCCATTACCGGCATATGGAAGAAACAGCAGTCAGCACAGGGAAATATCTGCTTCTAAATCCAAAACGCAGCTATCTAACAGAACGGTTGTCAATGTGTGCACTCAATTTCCAGAGTTAAACCTGTGTGTGGATTCAGCAGTCTGCAAACACTTTCTCTGCAGAGTCCCAAAACAGGCGTTTTCAGCCCATTACCGGCATATGGAAGAAACAGCAGTAAGCACAGGGAAATATCTGCTTCTAAATCCAAAACGCAGCTATCTAACAGAACGGTTGTCAATGTGTGCACTCAACTTCCAGAGTTAAACCCGTGTGTGGATTCAGCAGTCTGCAAACACTTTCTCTGCAGAGTCCCAAAACAGGCGTTTTCAGCCCATTACCGGCATATGGAAGAAACAGCAGTAAGCACAGGGAAATATCTGCTTCTAAATCCAAAACGCAGCTATCTAACAGAACGGTTGTCAATGTGTGCACTCAACTTCCAGAGTTAAACCCGTGTGTGGATTCAGCAGTCTGCAAACACTTTCTCTGCAGAGTCCCAAAACAGGCGTTTTCAGCCCATTACCGGCATATGGAAGAAACAGCAGTAAGCACAGGGAAATATCTGCTTCTAAATCCAAAACGCAGCTATCTAACAGAACGGTTGTCAATGTGTGCACTCAACTTCCAGAGTTAAACCCGTGTGTGGATTCAGCAGTCTGCTAACACTTTCTCTGCAGAGTACCAAAACAGGCGTTTTCAGCCCATTACCGGCATATGGAAGAAACAGCAGTCAGCACAGGGAAATATCTGCTTCTAAATCCAAAACGCAGCTATCTAACAGAACGGTTGTCAATGTGTGCACTCAACTTCCAGAGTTATACCCGTGTGTGGATTCAGCAGTCTGCAAACACTTTCTCTGCAGAGTCCCAAAACAGGCGTTTTCAGCCCATTACCGGCATATGGAAGAAACAGCAGTAAGCACAGGAAAATATCTGCTTCTAAATCCAAAACGCAGCTATCTAACAGAACGGTTGTCAATGTGTGCACTCAACTTCCAGAGCTAAACCGGTGTGTGGATTCAGCAGTCTGCAAACACTTTCTCTGCAGAGTCCCAAAACAGGCGTTTTCAGCCCATTACCGGCATATGGAAGAAACAGCAGTAAGCACAGGGAAATATCTGCTTCTAAATCCAAAACGCAGCTATCTAACAGAACGGTTGTCAATGTGTGCACTCAACTTCCAGAGTTAAACCCGTGTGTGGATTCAGCAGTCTGCAAACACTTTCTCTGCTGAGTCCCAAAACAGGCGTTTTCAGCCCATTACCGGCATATGGAAGAAACAGCAGTAAGCACAGGGAAATATCTGCTTCTAAATCCAAAACGCAGCTATCTAACAGAACGGTTGTCAATGTGTGCACTCCACTTCCAGAGTTAAACCCGTGTGTGGATTCAGCAGTCTGCAAACATCTTCTCTTCAGAGTCCCAAAACAGGCGTTTTCAGCCCATTACCGGCATATGGAAGAAACAGCAGTAAGCACAGGGAAATATCTGCTTCTAAATCCAAAACGCAGCTATCTAACAGAACGGTTGTCAATGTGTGCACTCAACTTCCAGAGTTAAACCCGTGTGTGGATTCAGCAGTCTGCAAACACTTTCTCTGCAGAGTCCCAAAACAGGCGTTTTCTGCCCATTACCGGCATATGGAAGAAACAGCAGTCAGCACAGGGAAATATCTGCTTCTAAATCCAAAACGCAGCTATCTATCAGAACGGTTGTCAATGTGTGCACTCAACTTCCAGAGGTAAACCCGTGTGTGGATTCAGCAGTCTGCAAACACTTTCTCTGCAGAGTCCCAAACCAGGCGTTTTCAGCCCATTACCGGCATATGGAAGAAACAGCAGTAAGCACAGGGAAATATCTGCTTCTAAATCCAAAACGCAGCTATCTAACAGAACGGTTGTCAATGTGTGCACTCAACTTCCAGAGCTAAACCGGTGTGTGGATTCAGCAGTCTGCAAACACTTTCTCTGCAGAGTCCCAAAACAGGCGTTTTCAGCCCATTACCCGCATATGGAAGAAACAGCAGTAAGCACAGGGAAATATCCGCTTCTAAATCAAAAACGCAGCTATCTAACAGAACGGTTGTCAATGTGTGCACTCAACTTCCAGAGTTAAACCCGTGTGTGGATTCAGCAGTCTGCAAACACTTTCTCTGCAGAGTCCCAAAACAGGCGTTTTCAGCCCATTACCGGCATATGGAAGAAACAGCAGTAAGCACAGGGAAATATCTGCTTCTAAATCCAAAACGCAGCTATCTAACAGAACGGTTGTCAATGTGTGCACTCAACTTCCAGAGTTAAACCCGTGTGTGGATTCAGCAGTCTGCAAACACTTTCTCTGCAGAGTCCCAAAACAGGCTTTTTCAGCCCATTACCGGCATATGGAAGAAACAGCAGTCAGCACAGGGAAATATCTGCTTCTAAATCCAAAACGCAGCTATCTAACAGAACGGTTGTCAATGTGTGCACTCAATTTCCAGAGTTAAACCTGTGTGTGGATTCAGCAGTCTGCAAACACTTTCTCTGCAGAGTCCCAAAACAGGCGTTTTCAGCCCATTACCGGCATATGGAAGAAACAGCAGTAAGCACAGGGAAATATCTGCTTCTAAATCCAAAACGCAGCTATCTAACAGAACGGTTGTCAATGTGTGCACTCAACTTCCAGAGTTAAACCCGTGTGTGGATTCAGCAGTCTGCAAACACTTTCTCTGCAGAGTCCCAAAACAGGCGTTTTCAGCCCATTACCGGCATATGGAAGAAACAGCAGTCAGCACAGGGAAATATCTGCTTCTAAATCCAAAACGCAGCTATCTAACAGAACGGTTGTCAATGTGTGCACTCAACTTCCAGAGTTAAACCCGTGTGTGGATTCAGCAGTCTGCTAACACTTTCTCTGCAGAGTCCCAAAACAGGCGTTTTCAGCCCATTACCGGCATATGGAAGAAACAGCAGTCAGCACAGGGAAATATCTGCTTCTAAATCCAAAACGCAGCTATCTAACAGAACGGTTGTCAATGTGTGCACTCAACTTCCAGAGTTATACCCGTGTGTGGATTCAGCAGTCTGCAAACACTTTCTCTGCAGAGTCCCAAAACAGGCGTTTTCAGCCCATTACCGGCATATGGAAGAAACAGCAGTAAGCACAGGAAAATATCTGCTTCTAAATCCAAAACGCAGCTATCTAACAGAACGGTTGTCAATGTGTGCACTCAACTTCCAGAGCTAAACCGGTGTGTGGATTCAGCAGTCTGCAAACACTTTCTCTGCAGAGTCCCAAAACAGGCGTTTTCAGCCCATTACCGGCATATGGAAGAAACAGCAGTAAGCACAGGGAAATATCTGCTTCTAAATCCAAAACGCAGCTATCTAACAGAACGGTTGTCAATGTGTGCACTCAACTTCCAGAGTTAAACCCGTGTGTGGATTCAGCAGTCTGCAAACACTTTCTCTGCAGAGTCCCAAAACAGGCGTTTTCAGCCCATTACCGGCATATGGAAGAAACAGCAGTAAGCACAGGGAAATATCTGCTTCTAAATCCAAAACGCAGCTATCTAACAGAACGGTTGTCAATGTGTGCACTCAACTTCCAGAGTTAAACCCGTGTGTGGATTCAGCAGTCTGCAAACACTTTCTCTGCAGAGTCCCAAACCAGGCGTTTTCAGCCCATTACCGGCATATGGAAGAAACAGCAGTAAGCACAGGGAAATATCTGCTTCTAAATCCAAAACGCAGCTATCTAACAGAACGGTTGTCAATGTGTGCACTCAACTTCCAGAGTTAAACCCGTGTGTGGATTCAGCAGTCTGCAAACATCTTCTCTGCAGAGTCCCAAAACAGACGTTTTCAGCCCATTACCGGCATATGGAAGAAACAGCAGTAAGCACAGGGAAATATCTGCTTCTAAATCCAAAACGCAGCTATCTAACAGAACGGTTGTCAATGTGTGCACTCAACTTCCACAGTTAAACCCGTGTGTGGATTCAGCAGTCTGTAAACACTTTCTCTGCAGAGTCCCAAAACAGGCGTTTTCAGCCCATTATCGGCATATGGAAGAAACAGCAGTAAGCACAGGGAAATATCTGCTTCTAAATCCAAAACGCAGCTATCTAACAGAACGGTTGTCAATGTGTGCACTCAACTTCCAGAGTTAAACCCGTGTGTGGATTCAGCAGTCTGCAAACACTTTCTCTGCAGAGTCCCAAAACAGGCGTTTTCAGCCCATTACCGGCATAAGGAAGAAACAGCAGTTAGCACAGGGAAATATCTGCTTCTAAATCCAAAACGCAGCTATCTAACAGAATGGTTGTCAATGTGTGCACTCAACTTCCAGAGTTAAACCCGTGTGTGGATTCAGCAGTCTGCAAACACTTTCTCTGCAGAGTCCCAAAACAGGCGTTTTCAGCCCATTACCGGCATATGGAAGAAACAGCAGTAAGCACAGGGAAATATCTGCTTCTAAATCAAAAACGCAGCTTTCTAACAGAACGGTTGTCAATGTGTGCACTCAACTTCCAGAGTTAAACCCGTGTGTGGATTCAGCAGTCTGCAAACCCTTTCTCTGCAGAATCCCAAAACAGGCGTTTTCTGCCCATTACCGGCATATGGAAGAAACAGCAGTAAGCACAGGGAAATATCTGCTTCTAAATCCAAAACGCAGCTATCTAACAGAACGGTTGTCAATGTGTGCACTCAACTTCCAGAGTTAAACCCGTGTGTGGATTCAGCAGTCTGCAAACACTTTCTCTGCAGAGTCCCAAAACAGGCGTTTTCAGCCCATTACCGGCATATGGAAGAAACAGCAGTAAGCACAGGGAAATATCTGCGTCTAAATCCAAAACGCAGCTATCTAACAGAACGGTTGTCAATGTGTGCACTCAACTTCCAGAGTTAAACCCGTGTTTGGATTCAGCAGTCTGCAAACATCTTCTCTGCAGAGTCCCAAAACAGGCGTTTTCAGCCCATTACCGGCATATGGAAGAAACAGCAGTAAGCACAGGGAAATATCTGCTTCTAAATCCAAAACGCAGCTATCTAACAGAACGGTTGTCAATGTGTGCACTCAACTTCCAGAGTTAAACCCGTGTGTGGATTCAGCAGTCTGCAAACACTTTCTCTGCAGAGTCCCAAAACAGGCGTTTTCAGCCCATTACCGGCATATGGAAGAAACAGCAGTAAGCACAGGGAAATATCTGCTTCTAAATCCAAAACGCAGCTATCTAACAGAACGGTTGTCAATGTGTGCACTCAACTTCCAGAGCTGAAACAGTGTGTGGATTCAGCAGTCTGCAAACACTTTCTCTGCAGAGTCCCAAAACAGGCGTTTTCAGCCCATTACCGGCATATGGAAGAAACAGCAGTAAGCACAGGGAAATATCTGCTTCTAAATCCAAAACGCAGCTATCTAACAGAACGGTTGTCAATGTGTGCACTCAACTTCCAGAGTTAGACCCGTGTGTGGTTTCAGCAGTCTGCAAACACTTTCTCTGCAGAGTCCCAAAACAGGCGTTTTCAGCCCATTACCGGCATATGGAAGAAACAGCAGTAAGCACAGGGAAATATCTGCTTCTAAATCCAAAACGCAGCTATCTAACAGAACGGTTGTCAATGTGTGCACTCAACTTCCAGAGTTAAACCCGTGTGTGGATTCAGCAGTCTGCAAACACTTTCTCTGCAGAGTCCCAAACCAGGCGTTTTCAGCCCATTACCGGCATATGGGAGAAACAGCAGTAAGCACAGGGAAATATCTGCTTCTCAATCCAAAACGCAGCTATCTAACAGAACGGTTGTCAATGTGTGCACTCAACTTCCAGAGTTAAACCCGTGTGTGGATTCAGCAGTCTGCAAACATCTTATCTGCAGAGTCCCAAAACAGACGTTTTCAGCCCATTACCGGCATATGGAAGAAACAGCAGTAAGCACAGGGAAATATCTGCTTCTAAATCCAAAACGCAGCTATCTAACAGAACGGTTGTCAATGTGTGCACTCAACTTCCAGAGTTAAACCCGTGTGTGGATTCAGCAGTCTGCAAACACTTTCTCTGCAGAGTCCCAAATCAGGCGTTTTCAGTCCATTACCGGCATATGGAAGAAACAGCAGTAAGCACAGGGAAATATCTGCTTCTAAATCCAAAACGCAGCTATCTAACAGAACGGTTGTCAATGTGTGCACTCAACTTCCAGAGTTAAACACGTGTGTGGATTCAGCAGTCTGCAAACACTTTCTCTGCAGAGTCCCAAAACAGGCGTTTTCAGCCCATTACCGGCATAAGGAAGAAACAGCAGTAAGCACAGGGAAATATCTGCTTCTAAATCCAAAACGCAGCTATCTAACAGAACGATTGTCAATGTGTGCACTCAACTTCCACAGTTAAACCCGTGTGTGGATTCAGCAGTCTGCAAACACTTTCTCTGCAGAGTCCCAAAACAGGCGTTTTCAGCCCATTACCTTCATATGGAAGAAACAGCAGTAAGCACAGGGAAATATCTGCTTCTAAATCAAAAACGCAGCTTTCTAAGAGAACGGTTGTCAATGTGTGCACTCAACTTCCAGAGTTAAACCCGTGTGTGGATTCGGCAGTCTGCAAACATCTTCTCTGCAGAGTCCCAAAACAGGCGTTTTCAGCCCATTACCGGCATATGGAAGAAACAGCAGTAAGCACAGGGAAATATCTGCTTCTAAATCCAAAACGCAGCTATCTAACAGAACGGTTGTCAATGTGTGCACTCAACTTCCAGAGTTAAACCCGTGTGTGGATTCAGCAGTCTGCAAACACTTTCTCTGCAGAGTCCCAAAACAGGCGTTTTCAGCCCATTACCGGCATATGGAAGAAACAGCAGTAAGCACAGGGAAATATCTGCTTCTAAATCCAAAACGCAGCTATCTAGCAGAACGGTTGTCAATGTGTGCACTCAACTTCCAGAGTTAAACCCGTGTGTGGATTCAGCAGTCTGCAAACACTTTCTCTGCAGAGTCCCAAAACAGGCGTTTTCAGCCCATTACCGGCATATGTAAGAAACAGCAGTAAGCACAGGGAAATATCTGCTTCTAAATCCAAAACGCAGCTATCTAACAGAACGGTTGTCAATGTGTGCACTCAACTTCCAGAGTTAAACCCGTGTGTGGATTCAGCAGTCTGCAAACACTTTCTCTGCAGAGTCCCAAAACAGGCGTTTTCAGCCCATTACTGGCATATGGAAGAAACAGCAGTAAGCACAGGGAAATATCTGCTTCTAAATCCAAAACGCAGCAATCTAACAGAACGGTTGTCAATGTGTGCACTCAACTTCCAGAGTTAAACCCGTGTGTGGATTCAGCAGTCTGCAAACACTTTCTCTGCAGAGTCCCAAACCAGGCGTTTTCAGCCCATTACCGGCATATGGAAGAAACAGCAGTAAGCACAGGGAAATATCTGCTTCTAAATCCAAAACGCAGCTATCTAACAGAACGGTTGTCAATGTGTGCACTCAACTTCCAGAGTTAAACCCGTGTGTGGATTCAGCAGTCTGCAAACATCTTCTCTGCAGAGTCCCAAAACAGACGTTTTCAGCCCATTACCGGCATATGGAAGAAACAGCAGTAAGCACAGGGAAATATCTGCTTCTAAATCCAAAACGCAGCTATCTAACAGAACGGTTGTCAATGTGTGCACTCAACTTCCACAGTTAAACCCGTGTGTGGATTCAGCAGTCTGTAAACACTTTCTCTGCAGAGTCCCAAAACAGGCGTTTTCAGCCCATTACCGGCATATGGAAGAAACAGCAGTAAGCACAGGGAAATATCTGCTTCTAAATCCAAAACGCAGCTATCTAACAGAACGGTTGTCAATGTGTGCACTCAACTTCCAGAGTTAAACCCGTGTGTGGATTCAGCAGTCTGCAAACACTTTCTCTGCAGAGTCCCAAAACAGGCGTTTTCAGCCCATTACCGGCATAAGGAAGAAACAGCAGTAAGCACAGGGAAATATCTGCTTCTAAATCCAAAACGCAGCTATCTAACAGAACGGTTGTCAATGTGTGCACTCAACTTCCACAGTTAAACCCGTGTGTGGATTCAGCAGTCTGCAAACACTTTCTCTGCAGAGTCCCAAACCAGGCGTTTTCAGCCCATTACCTTCATATGGAAGAAACAGCAGTAAGCACAGGGAAATATCTGCTTCTAAATCAAAAACGCAGCTTTCTAACAGAACGGTTGTCAATGTGTGCACTCAACTTCCAGAGTTAAACCCGTGTGTGGATTCAGCAGTCTGCAAACCCTTTATCTGCAGAATCCCAAAACAGGCGTTTTCAGCCCATTACCGGCATATGGAAGAAACAGCAGTAAGCACAGGGAAATATCTGCTTCTAAATCCAAAACGCAGCTATCTAACAGAACGGTTGTCAATGTGTGCACTCAACTTCCAGAGTTAAACCCGTGTGTGGATTCAGCAGTCTGCAAACACTTTCTCTGCAGAGTCCCAAAACAGGCGTTTTCAGCCCATTACCGGCATATGGAAGAAACAGCAGTAAGCACAGGGAAATATCTGCGTCTAAATCCAAAACGCAGCTATCTAACAGAACGGTTGTCAATGTGTGCACTCAACTTCCAGAGTTAAACCCGTGTGTGGATTCAGCAGTCTGCAAACATCTTCTCTGCAGAGTCCCAAAACAGGCGTTTTCAGCCCATTACCGGCATATGGAAGAAACAGCAGTAAGCACAGGGAAATATCTGCTTCTAAATCCAAAACGCAGCTATCTAACAGAACGGTTGTCAATGTGTGCACTCAACTTCCAGAGTTAAACCCGTGTGTGGATTCAGCAGTCTGCAAACACTTTCTCTGCAGAGTCCCAAAACAGGCGTTTTCAGCCCATTACCGGCATATGGAAGAAACAGCAGTAAGCACAGGGAAATATCTGCTTCTAAATCCAAAACGCAGCTATCTAACAGAACGGTTGTCAATGTGTGCACTCAACTTCCAGAGCTAAACCAGTGTGTGGATTCAGCAGTCTGCAAACACTTTCTCTGCAGAGTCCCAAAACAGGCGTTTTCAGCCCATTACCGGCATATGGAAGAAACAGCAGTAAGCACAGGGAAATATCTGCTTCTAAATCCAAAACGCAGCTATCTAACAGAACGGTTGTCAATGTGTGCACTCAACTTCCAGAGTTAGACCCGTGTGTGGTTTCAGCAGTCTGCAAACACTTTCTCTGCAGAGTCCCAAAACAGGCGTTTTCAGCCCATTACCGGCATATGGAAGAAACAGCAGTAAGCACAGGGAAATATCTGCTTCTAAATCCAAAACGCAGCTATCTAACAGAACGGTTGTCAATGTGTGCACTCAACTTCCAGAGTTAAACCCGTGTGTGGATTCAGCAGTCTGCAAACACTTTCTCTGCAGAGTCCCAAACCAGGCGTTTTCAGCCCATTACCGGCATATGGGAGAAACAGCAGTAAGCACAGGGAAATATCTGCTTCTAAATCCAAAACGCAGCTATCTAACAGAACGGTTGTCAATGTGTGCACTCAACTTCCAGAGTTAAACCCGTGTGTGGATTCAGCAGTCTGCAAACATCTTCTCTGCAGAGTCCCAAAACAGACGTTTTCAGCCCATTACCGGCATATGGAAGAAACAGCAGTAAGCACAGGGAAATATCTGCTTCTAAATCCAAAACGCAGCTATCTAACAGAACGGTTGTCAATGTGTGCACTCAACTTCCACAGTTAAACCCGTGTGTGGATTCAGCAGTCTGCAAACACTTTCTCTGCAGAGTCCCAAAACAGGCGTTTTCAGCCCATTACCGGCATATGGAAGAAACAGCAGTAAGCACAGGGAAATATCTGCTTCTAAATCCAAAACGCAGCTATCTAACAGAACGGTTGTCAATGTGTGCACTCAACTTCCAGAGTTAAACCCGTGTGTGGATTCAGCAGTCTGCAAACACTTTCTCTGCAGAGTCCCAAAACAGGCGTTTTCAGCCCATTACCGGCATATGGAAGAAACAGCAGTCAGCACAGGGAAATATCTGCTTCTAAATCCAAAACGCAGCTATCTAACAGAACGGTTGTCAATGTGTGCACTCAATTTCCAGAGTTAAACCCGTGTGTGTATTCAGCAGTCTGCAAACACTTTCTCTGCAGAGTCCCAAAACAGGCGTTTTCAGCCCATTACCGGCATATGGAAGAAACAGCAGTAAGCACAGGGAAATATCTGCTTCTAAATCCAAAACGCAGCTATCTAACAGAACGGTTGTCAACGTGTGCACTGAACTTCCAGAGTTAAACCCGTGTGTGGATTCAGCAGTCTGCAAACATCTTCTCTGCAGAGTCCCAAAACAGGCGTTTTCAGCCCATTACCGGCATATGGAAGAAACAACAGTAAGCACAGGGAAATATCTGCTTCTAAATCCAAAACGCAGCTATCTAACAGAACGGTTGTCAATGTGTGCACTCAACTTCCAGAGTTAAACCCGTGTGTGGATTCAGCAGTCTGCAAACACTTTCTCTGCAGAGTCCCAAAACAGGCGTTTTCAGCCCATTACCGGCATATGGAAGAAACAGCAGTAAGCACAGGGAAATATGTGCTTCTAAATCCAAAACGCAGCTATCTAAAAGAACGGTTGTCAATCTGTGCACTCAACTTCCAGAGTTAAACCCGTGTGTGGATTCAGCAGTCTGCAAACACTTTCTCTGCAGCGTCCCAAAACAGGCGTTTTCAGCCCATTACCGGCATATGGAAGAAACAGCAGTAAGCACAGGGAAATATCTGCTTCTAAATCCAAAACGCAGCTATCTAACAGAACGGTTGTCAATGTGTGCACTCAACTTCCAGAGTTAAACCCGTGTGTGGATTCAGCAGTCTGCAAACACTTTCTCTGCAGAGTCCCAAAACAGGCGTTTTCAGCCCATTACCGGCATATGGAAGAAACAGCAGTAAGCACAGGGAAATATCTGCTTCTAAATCCAAAACGCAGCTATCTAACAGAACGGTTGTCAATGTGTGCACTCAACTTCCAGAGTTAAACCCGTGTGTGGATTCAGCAGTCTGCAAACACTTTCTCTGCAGAGTCCCAAACCAGGCGTTTTCAGCCCATTACCGGCATATGGAAGAAACAGCAGTAAGCACAGGGAAATATCTGCTTCTAAATCCAAAACGCAGCTATCTAACAGAACGGTTGTCAATGTGTGCACTCAACTTCCAGAGTTAAACCCGTGTGTGGATTCAGCAGTCTGCAAACACTTTCTCTGCAGAGTCCCAAAACAGACGTTTTCAGCCCATTACCGGCATATGGAAGAAACAGCAGTAAGCACAGGGAAATATCTGCTTCTAAATCCAAAACGCAGCTATCTAACAGAACGGTTGTCAATGTGTGCACTCAACTTCCACAGTTAAACCCGTGTGTGGATTCAGCAGTCTGCAAACACTTTCTCTGCAGAGTCCCAAAACAGGCGTTTTCAGCCCATTACCGGCATATGGAAGAAACAGCAGTAAGCACAGGGAAATATCTGCTTCTAAATCCAAAACGCAGCTATCTAACAGAACGGTTGTCAATGTGTGCACTCAACTTCCAGAGTTAAACACGTGTGTGGATTCAGCAGTCTGCAAACACTTTCTCTGCAGAGTCCCAAAACAGCCGTTTTCAGCCCATTACCGGCATAAGGAAGAAACAGCAGTAAGCACAGGGAAATATCTGCTTCTAAATCCAAAACGCAGCTATCTAACAGAACGGTTGTCAATGTGTGCACTCAACTTCCACAGTTAAACCCGTGTGTGGATTCAGCAGTCTGCAAACACTTTCTCTGCAGAGTCCCAAAACAGGCGTTTTCAGCCCATTACCGGCATATGGAAGAAACAGCAGTAAGCACAGGGAAATATCTGCTTCTAAATCCAAAACGCAGCTATCTAACAGAACGGTTGTCAATGTGTGCACTCAACTTCCAGAGTTAAACCCGTGTGTGGATTCAGCAGTCTGCAAACACTTTCTCTGCAGAGTCCCAAACCAGGCGTTTTCAGCCCATTACCGGCATATGGAAGAAACAGCAGTAAGCACAGGGAAATATCTGCTTCTAAATCCAAAACGCAGCTATCTAACAGAACGGTTGTCAATGTGTGCACTCAACTTCCAGAGTTAAACCCGTGTGTGGATTCAGCAGTCTGCAAACATCTTCTCTGCAGAGTCCCAAAACAGACGTTTTCAGCCCATTACCGGCATATGGAAGAAACAGCAGTAAGCACAGGGAAATATCTGCTTCTAAATCCAAAACGCAGCTATCTAACAGAACGGTTGTCAATGTGTGCACTCAACTTCCACAGTTAAACCCGTGTGTGGATTCAGCAGTCTGCAAACACTTTCTCTGCAGAGTCCCAAAACAGGGGTTTTCAGCCCATTACCGGCATATGGAAGAAACAGCAGTAAGCACAGGGAAATATCTGCTTCTAAATCCAAAACGCAGCTATCTAACAGAACGGTTGTCAATGTGTGCACTCAACTTCCAGAGTTAAACACGTGTGTGGATTCAGCAGTCTGCAAACACTTTCTCTGCAGAGTCCCAAAACAGGCGTTTTCAGCCCATTACCGGCATAAGGAAGAAACAGCAGTAAGCACAGGGAAATATCTGCTTCTAAATCCAAAACGCAGCTATCTAACAGAACGGTTGTCAATGTGTGCACTCAACTTCCACAGTTAAACCCGTGTGTGGATTCAGCAGTCTGCAAACACTTTCTCTGCAGAGTCCCAAACCAGGCGTTTTCAGCCCATTACCGGCATATGGAAGAAACAGCAGTAAGCACAGGGAAATATCTGCTTCTAAATCCAAAACGCAGCTTTCTAACAGAACGGTTGTCAATGTGTGCACTCAACTTCCAGAGTTAAACCCGTGTGTGGATTCAGCAGTCTGCAAACACTTTCTCTGCAGAATCCCAAAACAGGCGTTTTCAGCCCATTACCGGCATATGGAAGAAACAGCAGTAAGCACAGGGAAATATCTGCTTCTAAATCCAAAACGCAGCTATCTAACAGAACGGTTGTCAATGTGTGCACTCAACTTCCAGAGTTAAACCCGTGTGTGGATTCAGCAGTCTGCAAACACTTTCTCTGCAGAGTCCCAAAACAGGCGTTTTCAGCCCATTACCGGCATATGGAAGAAACAGCAGTAAGCACAGGGAAATATCTGCTTCTAAATCCAAAACGCAGCTATCTAACAGAACGGTTGTCAATGTGTGCACTCAACTTCCAGAGTTAAACCCGTGTGTGGATTCAGCAGTCTGCAAACACTTTCTCTGCAGAGTCCCAAAACAGGCGTTTTCAGCCCATTACCGGCATATGGAAGAAACAGCAGTAAGCACAGGGAAATATCTGCTTCTAAATCCAAAACGCAGCTATCTAACAGAACGGTTGTCAATGTGTGCACTCAACTTCCAGAGTTAAACCCGTGTGTGGATTCAGCAGTCTGCAAACACTTTCTCTGCAGAGTCCCAAAACAGGCGTTTTCAGCCCATTACCGGCATATGGAAGAAACAGCAGTAAGCACAGGGAAATATCTGCTTCTAAATCCAAAACGCAGCTATCTAACAGAACGGTTGTCAATGTGTGCACTCAACTTCCAGAGCTAAACCAGTGTGTGGATTCAGCAGTCTGCAAACACTTTCTCTGCAGAGTCCCAAAACAGGCGTTTTCAGCCCATTACCGGCATATGGAAGAAACAGCATTAAGCACAGGGAAATATCCGCTTCTAAATCCAAAACGCAGCTATCTAACAGAACGGTTGTCAATGTGTGCACTCAACTTCCAGAGTTAAACCCGTGTGTGGATTCAGCAGTCTGCAAACATCTTCTCTGCAGAGTCCCAAACCAGGCGTTTTCAGCCCATTACCGGCATATGGAAGAAACAGCAGTAAGCACAGGGAAATATCTGCTTCTAAATCCAAAACGCAGCTATCTAACAGAACGGTTGTCAATGTGTGCACTCAACTTCCAGAGTTAAACCCGTGTGTGGATTCAGCAGTCTGCAAACACTTTCTCTGCAGAGTCCCCAAACAGGCGTTTTCAGCCCATTACCGGCATATGGAAGAAACAGCAGTAAGCACAGGGAAATATCTGCTTCTAAATCCAAAACGCAGCTATCTAACAGAACGGTTGTCAATGTGTGCACTCAACTTCCACAGTTAAACCCGTGTGTGGATTCAGCAGTCTGCAAACACTTTCTCTGCAGAGTCCCAAACCAGGCGTTTTCAGCCCATTACCGGCATATGGAAGAAACAGCATTAAGCACAGGGAAATATCCGCTTCTAAATCCAAAACGCAGCTATCTAACAGAACGGTTGTCAATGTGTGCACTCAACTTCCAGAGTTAAACCCGTGTGTGGATTCAGCAGTCTGCAAACATCTTCTCTTCAGAGTCCCAAAACAGGCGTTTTCAGCCCGTTACCGGCATATGGAAGAAACAGCAGTCAGCACAGGGAAATATCTGCTTCTAAATCCAAAACGCAGCTATCTAACAGAACGGTTGTCAATGTGTGCACTCAACTTCCAGAGTTAAACCCGTGAGTGGATTCAGCAGTCTGCAAACATCTTCTCTGCAGAGTCCCAAAACAGGTGTTTTCAGCCCATTACCGGCATATGGAAGAAACAGCAGTAAGCACAGGGAAATATCTGCTTCTAAATCCAAAACGCAGCTATCTAACAGAACGTTTGTCAATGTGTGCACTCAACTTCCAGAGTTAAACCCGTGTGTGGATTCAGCAGTCTGCAAACACTTTCTCTGCAGAGTCCCAAAACAGGCGTTTTCAGCCCATTACCGGCATATGGAAGAAACAGCAGTAAGCACAGGGAAATATCTGCTTCTAAATCCAAAACGCAGCTATCTAACAGAACGGTTGTCAACGTGTGCACTGAACTTCCAGAGTTAAACCCGTGTGTGGATTCAGCAGTCTGCAAACATCTTCTCTGCAGAGTCCCAAAACAGGCGTTTTCAGCCCATTACCGGCATATGGAAGAAACAACAGTAAGCACAGAGAAATATCTGCTTCTAAATCCAAAACGCAGCTATCTAACAGAACGGTTGTCAATGTGTGCACTCAACTTCCAGAGTTAAACCCGTGTGTGGATTCAGCAGTCTGCAAACACTTTCTCTGCAGAGTCCCAAAACAGGCGTTTTCAGCCCATTACCGGCATATGGAAGAAACAGCAGTAAGCACAGGGAAATATGTGCTTCTAAATCCAAAACGCAGCTATCTAACAGAACGGTTGTCAATCTGTGCACTCAACTTCCAGAGTTAAACCCGTGTGTGGATTCAGCAGTCTGCAAACACTTTCTCTGCAGAGTCCCAAAACAGGCGTTTTCAGCCCATTACCGGCATATGGAAGAAACAGCAGTAAGCACAGGGAAATATCTGCTTCTAAATCCAAAACGCAGCTATCTAACAGAACGGTTGTCAATGTGTGCACTCAACTTCCAGAGTTAAACCCGTGTGTGGATTCAGCAGTCTGCAAACACTTTCTCTGCAGAGTCCCAAAACAGGCGTTTTCAGCCCATTACCGGCATATGGAAGAAACAGCAGTAAGCACAGGGAAATATCTGCTTCTAAATCCAAAACGCAGCTATCTAACAGAACGGTTGTCAATGTGTACACTCAACTTCCAGAGTTAAACCCGTGTGTGGATTCAGCAGTCTGCAAACACTTTCTCTGCAGAGTCCCAAACCAGGCGTTTTCAGCCCATTACCGGCATATGGAAGAAACAGCAGTAAGCACAGGGAAATATCTGCTTCTAAATCCAAAACGCAGCTATCTAACAGAACGGTTGTCAATGTGTGCACTCAACTTCCAGAGTTAAACCCGTGTGTGGATTCAGCAGTCTGCAAATATCTTCTCTGCAGAGTCCCAAAACAGACGTTTTCAGCCCATTACCGGCATATGGAAGAAACAGCAGTAAGCACAGGGAAATATCTGCTTCTAAATCCAAAACGCAGCTATCTAACAGAACGGTTGTCAATGTGTGCACTCAACTTCCACAGTTAAACCCGTGTGTGGATTCAGCAGTCTGCAAACACTTTCTCTGCAGAGTCCCAAAACAGGCGTTTTCAGCCCATTACCGGCATATGGAAGAAACAGCAGTAAGCACAGGGAAATATCTGCTTCTAAATCCAAAACTCAGCTATCTAACAGAACGGTTGTCAATGTGTGCACTCAACTTCCAGAGTTAAACACGTGTGTGGATTCAGCAGTCTGCAAACACTTTCTCTGCAGAGTCCCAAAACAGGCGTTTTCAGCCCATTACCGGCATAAAGAAGAAACAGCAGTAAGCACAGGGAAATATCTGCTTCTAAATCCAAAACGCAGCTATCTAACAGAACGGTTGTCAATGTGTGCACTCAACTTCCACAGTTAAACCCGTGTGTGGATTCAGCAGTCTGCAAACACTTTCTCTGCAGAGTCCCAAACCAGGCGTTTTCAGCCCATTACCTTCATATGGAAGAAACAGCAGTAAGCACAGGGAAATATCTGCTTCTAAATCAAAAACGCAGCTTTCTAACAGAACGGTTGTCAATGTGTGCACTCAACTTCCAGAGTTAAACCCGTGTGTGGATTCAGCAGTCTGCAAACACTTTCTCTGCAGAATCCCAAAACAGGCGTTTTCAGCCCATTACCGGCATATGGAAGAAACAGCAGTAAGCACAGGGAAATATCTGCTTCTAAATCCAAAACGCAGCTATCTAACAGAACGGTTGTCAATGTGTGCACTCAACTTCCAGAGTTAAACCCGTGTGTGGATTCAGCAGTCTGCAAACACTTTCTCTGCAGAGTCCCAAAACAGGCGTTTTCAGCCCATTACCGGCATATGGAAGAAACAGCAGTAAGCACAGGGAAATATCTGCTTCTAAATCCAAAACGCAGCTATCTAACAGAACGGTTGTCAATGTGTGCACTCAACTTCCAGAGTTAAACCCGTGTGTGGATTCAGCAGTCTGCAAACACTTTCTCTGCAGAGTCCCAAAACAGGCGTTTTCAGCCCATTACCGGCATATGGAAGAAACAGCAGTAAGCACAGGGAAATATCTGCTTCTAAATCCAAAACGCAGCTATCTAACAGAACGGTTGTCAATGTGTGCACTCAACTTCCAGAGTTAAACCCGTGTGTGGATTCAGCAGTCTGCAAACACTTTCTCTGCAGAGTCCCAAAACAGGCGTTTTCAGCCCATTACCGGCATATGGAAGAAACAGCAGTCAGCACAGGGAAATATCTGCTTCTAAATCCAAAACGCAGCTATCTAACAGAACGGTTGTCAATGTGTGCACTCAATTTCCAGAGTTAAACCCGTGTGTGTATTCAGCAGTCTGCAAACACTTTCTCTGCAGAGTCCCAAAACAGGCGTTTTCAGCCCATTACCGGCATATGGAAGAAACAGCAGTAAGCACAGGGAAATATCTGCTTCTAAATCCAAAACGCAGCTATCTAACAGAACGGTTGTCAACGTGTGCACTGAACTTCCAGAGTTAAACCCGTGTGTGGATTCAGCAGTCTGCAAACATCTTCTCTGCAGAGTCCCAAAACAGGCGTTTTCAGCCCATTACCGGCATATGGAAGAAACAACAGTAAGCACAGGGAAATATCTGCTTCTAAATCCAAAACGCAGCTATCTAACAGAACGGTTGTCAATGTGTGCACTCAACTTCCAGAGTTAAACCCGTGTGTGGATTCAGCAGTCTGCAAACACTTTCTCTGCAGAGTCCCAAAACAGGCGTTTTCAGCCCATTACCGGCATATGGAAGAAACAGCAGTAAGCACAGGGAAATATGTGCTTCTAAATCCAAAACGCAGCTATCTAAAAGAACGGTTGTCAATCTGTGCACTCAACTTCCAGAGTTAAACCCGTGTGTGGATTCAGCAGTCTGCAAACACTTTCTCTGCAGCGTCCCAAAACAGGCGTTTTCAGCCCATTACCGGCATATGGAAGAAACAGCAGTAAGCACAGGGAAATATCTGCTTCTAAATCCAAAACGCAGCTATCTAACAGAACGGTTGTCAATGTGTGCACTCAACTTCCAGAGTTAAACCCGTGTGTGGATTCAGCAGTCTGCAAACACTTTCTCTGCAGAGTCCCAAACCAGGCGTTTTCAGCCCATTACCGGCATATGGAAGAAACAGCAGTAAGCACAGGGAAATATCTGCTTCTAAATCCAAAACGCAGCTATCTAACAGAACGGTTGTCAATGTGTGCACTCAACTTCCAGAGTTAAACCCGTGTGTGGATTCAGCAGTCTGCAAACACTTTCTCTGCAGAGTCCCAAAACAGACGTTTTCAGCCCATTACCGGCATATGGAAGAAACAGCAGTAAGCACAGGGAAATATCTGCTTCTAAATCCAAAACGCAGCTATCTAACAGAACGGTTGTCAATGTGTGCACTCAACTTCCACAGTTAAACCCGTGTGTGGATTCAGCAGTCTGCAAACACTTTCTCTGCAGAGTCCCAAAAAAGGCGTTTTCAGCCCATTACCGGCATATGGAAGAAACAGCAGTAAGCACAGGGAAATATCTGCTTCTAAATCCAAAACGCAGCTATCTAACAGAACGGTTGTCAATGTGTGCACTCAACTTCCAGAGTTAAACACGTGTGTGGATTCAGCAGTCTGCAAACACTTTCTCTGCAGAGTCCCAAAACAGGCGTTTTCAGCCCATTACCGGCATAAGGAAGAAACAGCAGTAAGCACAGGGAAATATCTGCTTCTAAATCCAAAACGCAGCTATCTAACAGAACGGTTGTCAATGTGTGCACTCAACTTCCACAGTTAAACCCGTGTGTGGATTCAGCAGTCTGCAAACACTTTCTCTGCAGAGTCCCAAACCAGGCGTTTTCAGCCCATTACCTTCATATGGAAGAAACAGCAGTAAGCACAGGGAAATATCTGCTTCTAAATCAAAAACGCAGCTTTCTAACAGAACGGTTGTCAATGTGTGCACTCAACTTCCAGAGTTAAACCCGTGTGTGGATTCAGCAGTCTGCAAACACTTTCTCTGCAGAATCCCAAAACAGGCGTTTTCAGCCCATTACCGGCATATGGAAGAAACAGCAGTAAGCACAGGGAAATATCTGCTTCTAAATCCAAAACGCAGCTATCTAACAGAACGGTTGTCAATGTGTGCACTCAACTTCCAGAGTTAAACCCGTGTGTGGATTCCGCAGTCTGCAAACATCTTCTCTGCAGAGTCCCAAAACAGGCGTTTTCAGCCCATTACCGGCATATGGAAGAAACAGCAGTAAGCACAGGGAAATATCTGCTTCTAAATCCAAAACGCAGCTATCTAACAGAACGGTTGTCAATGTGTGCACTCAACTTCCAGAGTTAAACCCGTGTGTGGATTCAGCAGTCTGCAAACACTTTCTCTGCAGAGTCCCAAACCAGGCGTTTTCAGCCCATTACCGGCATATGGAAGAAACAGCAGTAAGCACAGGGAAATATCTGCTTCTAAATCCAAAACGCAGCTATCTAACAGAACGGTTATCAATGTGTGCACTCAACTTCCAGAGTTAAACCCGTGTGTGGATTCAGCAGTCTGCAAACACATTCTCTGCAGAGTCCCAAAACAGGCGTTTTCAGCCCATTACCGGCATATGGAAGAAACAGCAGTAAGCACAGGGAAATATCTGCTTCTAAATCCAAAAGGCAGCTATCTAACAGAACGGTTGTCAATGTGTGCACTCAACTTCCAGAGCTAAACCAGTGTGTGGATTCAGCAGTCTGCAAACACTTTCTCTGCAGAGTCCCAAAACAGGCGTTTTCAGCCCATTACCGGCATATGGAAGAAACAGCATTAAGCACAGGGAAATATCCGCTTCTAAATCCAAAACGCAGCTATCTAACAGAACGGTTGTCAATGTGTGCACTCAACTTCCAGAGTTAAACCCGTGTGTGGATTCAGCAGTCTGCAAACACTTTCTCTGCAGAGTCCCAATACAGCCGTTTTCAGCCCATTACCGGCCTATGAAAGAAACAGCAGTAAGCACAGGGAAATATCCGCTTCTAAATCCAAAACGCAGCTATCTAACAGAACGGTTGTCAATGTGTGCACTCAACTTCCAGAGTTAAACCCGTGTGTGGATTCAGCAGTCTGCAAACACTTTCTCTGCAGAGTCCCAAAACAGGCATTTTCAGCCCATTACCGGCATATGGAAGAAACAGCAGTCAGCACAGGGAAATATCTGCTTCTAAATCCAAAACGCAGCTATCTAACAGAACGGTTGTCAATGTGTGCACTCAACTTCCAGAGTTAAACCCGTGTGTGGATTCAGCAGTCTGCAAACACTTTCTCTGCAGAGTCCCAAAACAGGCGTTTTCAGCCCATTACCGGCATATGGAAGAAACAGCAGTAAGCACAGGGAAATATCTGCTTCTAAATCCAAAACGCAGCTATCTAACAGAACGGTTGTCAATGTGTGCACTCAACTTCCAGAGTTAAACCCGTGTGTGGATTCAGCAGTCTGCAAACACTTTCTCTGCAGAGTCCCAAAACAGGCGTTTTCAGCCCATTACCGGCATATGGAAGAAACAGCAGTAAGCACAGGGAAATATCTGCTTCTAAATCCAAAACGCAGCTATCTAACAGAACGGTTGTCAATGTGTGCACTCAACTTCCAGAGTTAAACCCGTGTGTGGATTCAGCAGTCTGCAAACACTTTCTCTGCAGAGTCCCAAAACAGGCGTTTTCAGCCCATTACCGGCATATGGAAGAAACAGCAGTAAGCACAGGGAAATATCTGCTTCTAAATCGAAAACGCAGCTATCTAACAGAACGGTTGTCAATGTGTGCACTCAACTTCCAGAGTTAAACCCGTGTGTGGATTCCGCAGTCTGCAAACACTTTCTCTGCAGAGTCCCAAAACAGGCGTTTTCAGCCCATTACCGGCATATGGAAGAAACAGCAGTAAGCACAGGGAAATATCTGCTTCTAAATCCAAAACGCAGCTATCTAACAGAACGGTTGTCAATGTGTGCACTCAACTTCCAGAGTTATACCCGTGTGTGGATTCAGCAGTCTGCAAACACTTTCTCTGCAGAGTCCCAAAACAGGCGTTTTCAGCCCATTACCGGCATATGGAAGAAACAGCAGTAAGCACAGGGAAATATCTGCTTCTAAATCCAAAACGCAGCTATCTAACTGAACGGTTGTCAATGTGTGCACTCAACTTCCAGAGTTAAACCCGTGTGTGGATTCAGCAGTCTGCAAACACTTTCTCTGCAGAGTCCCAAACCAGGCGTTTTCAGCCCATTACCGGCATATGGAAGAAACAGCAGTAAGCACAGGGAAATATCTGCTTCTAAATCCAAAACGCAGCTATCTAACAGAACGGTTGTCAATGTGTGCACTCAACTTCCAGAGTTAAACCCGTGTGTGGATTCAGCAGTCTGCAAACACTTTCTCTGCAGAGTCCCAAAACAGGCGTTTTCAGCCCATTACCGGCATATGGAAGAAACAGCAGTAAGCACAGGGAAATATCTGCTTCTAAATCCAAAACGCAGCTATCTAACAGAACGGTTGTCAATGTGTGCACTCAACTTCCACAGTTAAACCCGTGTGTGGATTCAGCAGTCTGCAAACACTTTCTCTGCAGAGTCCCAAAACAGGCGTTTTCAGCCCATTACCGGCATATGGAAGAAACAGCAGTAAGCACAGGGAAATATCTGCTTCTAAATCCAAAACGCAGCTATCTAACAGAACGGTTGTCAATGTGTGCACTCAACTTCCAGAGTTAAACCCGTGTGTGGATTCAGCAGTCTGCAAACACTTTCTCTGCAGAGTCCCAAAACAGGCGTTTTCAGCCCATTACCGGCATATGGAAGAAACAGCAGTAAGCACAGGGAAATATCTGCTTCTAAATCCAAAACGCAGCTATCTAACAGAACGGTTGTCAATGTGTGCACTCAACTTCCAGAGCTAAACCAGTGTGTGGATTCAGCAGTCTGCAAACACTTTCTCTGCAGAGTCCCAAAACAGGCGTTTTCAGCCCATTACCGGCATATGGAAGAAACAGCAGTAAGCACAGGGAAATATCCGCTTCTAAATCCAAAACGCAGCTATCTAACAGAACGGTTGTCAATGTGTGCACTCAACTTCCAGAGTTAAACCCGTGTGTGGATTCAGCAGTCTGCAAACACTTTCTCTGCAGAGTCCCAAAACAGCCGTTTTCAGCCCATTACCGGCATATGAAAGAAACAGCAGTAAGCACAGGGAAATATCCGCTTCTAAATCCAAAACGCAGCTATCTAACAGAACGGTTGTCAATGTGTGCACTCAACTTCCAGAGTTAAACCCGTGTGTGGATTCAGCAGTCTGCAAACACTTTCTCTGCAGAGTCCCAAAACAGGCGTTTTCAGCCCATTACCGGCATATGGAAGAAACAGCAGTAAGCACAGGGAAATATCTGCTTCTAAATCCAAAACGCAGCTATCTAACAGAACGGTTGTCAATGTGTGCACTCAACTTCCAGAGTTAAACCCGTGTGTGGATTCAGCAGTCTGCAAACACTTTCTCTGCAGAATCCCAAAACAGGCGTTTTCAGCCCATTACCGGCATATGGAAGAAACAGCAGTAAGCACAGGGAAATATCTGCTTCTAAATCGAAAACGCAGCTATCTAACAGAACGGTTGTCAATGTGTGCACTCAACTTCCAGAGGTAAACCCGTGTGTGGATTCCGCAGTCTGCAAACACTTTCTCTGCAGAGTCCCAAAACAGGCGTTTTCAGCCCATTACCGGCATATGGAAGAAACAGCAGTCAGCACAGGGAAATATCTGCTTCTAAATCCAAAACGCAGCTATCTAACAGAACGGTTGTCAATGTGTGCACTCAACTTCCAGAGTTATACCCGTGTGTGGATTCAGCAGTCTGCAAACACTTTCTCTGCAGAGTCCCAAAACAGGCGTTTTCAGCCCATTACCGGCATATGGAAGAAACAGCAGTAAGCACAGGGAAATATCTGCTTCTAAATCCAAAACGCAGCTATCTAACAGAACGGTTGTCAATGTGTGCACTCAACTTCCAGAGCTAAACCGGTGTGTGGATTCAGCAGTCTGCAAACACTTTCTCTGCAGAGTCCCAAAACAGGCGTTTTCAGCCCATTACCGGCATATGGAAGAAACAGCAGTAAGCACAGGGAAATATCTGCTTCTAAATCCAAAACGCAGCTATCTAACAGAACGGTTGTCAATGTGTGCACTCAACTTCCAGAGTTAAACCCGTGTGTGGATTCAGCAGTCTGCAAACTCTTTCTCTGCAGAGTCCCAAAACAGGCGTTTTCAGCCCATTACCGGCATATGGAAGAAACAGCAGTAAGCACAGGGAAATATCTGCTTCTAAATCCAAAACGCAGCTATCTAACAGAACGGTTGTCAATGTGTGCACTCAACTTCCAGAGTTAAACCCGTGTGTGGATTCAGCAGTCTGCAAACACTTTCTCTGCAGAGTCCCAAACCAGGCGTTTTCAGCCCATTACCGGCATATGGAAGAAACAGCAGTAAGCACAGGGAAATATCTGCTTCTAAATCCAAAACGCAGCTATCTAACAGAACGGTTGTCAATGTGTGCACTCAGCTTCCAGAGTTAAACCCGTGTGTGGATTCAGCAGTCTGCAAACATCTTCTCTGCAGAGTCCCAAAACAGACGTTTTCAGCCCATTACCGGCATATGGAAGAAACAGCAGTAAGCACAGGGAAATATCTGCTTCTAAATCCAAAACGCAGCTATCTAACAGAACGGTTGTCAATGTGTGCACTCAACTTCCACAGTTAAACCCGTGTGTGGATTCAGCAGTCTGCAAACACTTTCTCTGCAGAGTCCCAAAACAGGCGTTTTCAGCCCATTACCGGCATAAGGAAGAAACAGCAGTAAGCACAGGGAAATATCTGCTTCTAAATCCAAAACGCAGCTATCTAACAGAACGGTTGTCAATGTGTGCACTCAACTTCCACAGTTAAACCCGTGTGTGGATTCAGCAGTCTGCAAACACTTTCTCTGCAGAGTCCCAAACCAGGCGTTTTCAGCCCATTACCTTCATATGGAAGAAACAGCAGTAAGCAGAGGGAAATATCTGCTTCTAAATCAAAAACGCAGCTATCTAACAGAACGGTTGTCAATGTGTGCACTCAACTTCCAGAGTTAAACCCGTGTGTGGATTCAGCAGTCTGCAAACACTTTCTCTGCAGAATCCCAAAACAGGCGTTTTCAGCCCATTACCGGCATATGGAAGAAACAGCAGTAAGCACAGGGAAATATCTGCTTCTAAATCCAAAACGCAGCTATCTAACAGAACGGTTGTCAATGTGTGCACTCAACTTCCAGAGTTAAACCCGTGTGTGGATTCAGCAGTCTGCAAACACTTTCTCTGCAGAGTCCCAAAACAGGCGTTTTCAGCCCATTACCGGCATATCGAAGAAACAGCAGTAAGCACAGGGAAATATCTGCTTCTAAATCCAAAACGCAGCTATCTAACAGAACGGTTGTCAATGTGTGCACTCAACTTCCAGAGTTAAACCCGTGTGTGGATTCAGCAGTCTGCAAACACTTTCTCTGCAGAGTCCCAAAACAGGCGTTTTCAGCCCATTACCGGCATATGGAAGAAACAGCAGTAAGCACAGGGAAATATCTGCTTCTAAATCCAAAACGCAGCTATCTAACAGAACGGTTGTCAATGTGTGCACTCAACTTCCAGAGTTAAACCCGTGTGTGGATTCAGCAGTCTGCAAACACTTTCTCTGCAGAGTCCCAAAACAGGCGTTTTCAGCCCATTACCGGCATATGGAAGAAACAGCAGTAAGCACAGGGAAATATCTGCTTCTAAATCCAAAACACAGCTATCTAACAGAACGGTTGTCAATGTGTGCACTCAACTTCCAGAGCTAAACCAGTGTGTGGATTCAGCAGTCTGCAAACACTTTCTCTGCAGAGTCGCAAAACAGGCGTTTTCAGCCCATTACCGGCATATGGAAGAAACAGCATTAAGCACAGGGAAATATCTGCTTCTAAATCCAAAACGCAGCTATCTAACAGAACGGTTGTCAATGTGTGCACTCAACTTCCAGAGTTAAACCCGTGTGTGGATTCAGCAGTCTGCAAACACTTTCTCTGCAGAGTCCCAAAACAGGCGTTTTCAGCCCATTACCGGCATATGAAAGAAACAGCAGTAAGCACAGGGAAATATCCGCTTCTAAATCCAAAACGCAGCTATCTAACAGAACGGTTGTCAATATGTGCACTCAACTTCCAGAGTTAAACCCGTGTGTGGATTCAGCAGTCTGCAAACACTTTCTCTGCAGAGTCCCAAAACAGGCGTTTTCAGCCCATTACCGGCATATGGAAGAAACAGCAGTAAGCACAGGGAAATATCTGCTTCTAAATCCAAAACGCAGCTATCTAACAGAACGGTTGTCAATTTGTGCACTCAACTTCCAGAGTTAAACCCGTGTGTGGATTCAGCAGTCTGCAAACACTTTCTCTGCAGAGTCCTAAAACAGGCGTTTTCAGCCCATTACCGGCATATGGAAGAAACAGCAGTAAGCACAGGGAAATATCTGCTTCTAAATCGAAAACGCAGCTATCTAACAGAACGGTTGTCAATGTGTGCACTCAACTTCCAGAGTTAAACCCGTGTGTGGATTCCGCAGTCTGCAAACACTTTCTCTGCAGAGTCCCAAAACAGGCGTTTTCAGCCCATTACCGGCATATGGAAGAAACAGCAGTCAGCACAGGGAAATATCTGCTTCTAAATCCAAAACGCAGCTATCTAACAGAACGGTTGTCAATGTGTGCACTCAACTTCCAGAGTTAAACCCGTGTGTGGATTCAGCAGTCTGCAAACACTTTCTCTGCAGAGTCCCAAAACAGGCGTTTTCAGCCCATTACCGGCATATGGAAGAAACAGCAGTAAGCACAGGGAAATATCTGCTTCTAAATCCAAAACGCAGCTATCTAACAGAACGGTTGTCAATGTGTGCACTCAACTTCCAGAGCTAAACCGGTGTGTGGATTCAGCAGTCTGCAAACACTTTCTCTGCAGAGTCCCAAAACAGGCGTTTTCAGCCCATTACCGGCATATGGAAGAAACAGCAGTAAGCACAGGGAAATATCTGCTTCTAAATCCAAAATGCAGCTATCTAACAGAACGGTTGTCAATGTGTGCACTCAACTTCCAGAGTTAAACCCGTGTGTGGATTCAGCAGTCTGCAAACACTTTCTCTGCAGAGTCCCAAAACAGGCGTTTTCAGCCCATTACCGGCATATGGAAGAAACAGCAGTAAGCACAGGGAAATATCTGCTTCTAAATCCAAAACGCAGCTATCTAACAGAACGGTTGTCAATGTGTGCACTCAACTTCCAGAGTTAAACCCGTGTGTGGATTCAGCAGTCTGCAAACACTTTCTCTGCAGAGTCCCAAAACAGGCGTTTTCAGCCCATTACCGGCATATGGAAGAAACAGCAGTAAGCACAGGGAAATATCTGCTTCTAAATCCAAAACGCAGCTATCTAACAGAACGGTTGTCAATGTGTGCACTCAACTTCCAGAGTTAAACCCGTGTGTGGATTCAGCAGTCTGCAAACACTTTCTCTGCAGAGTCCCAAAACAGAGGTTTTCAGCCCATTACCGGCATATGGAAGAAACAGCAGTAAGCACAGGGAAATATCTGCTTCTAAATCCAAAACGCAGCTATCTAACAGAACGGTTGTCAATGTGTGCACTCAACTTCCACAGTTAAACCCGTGTGTGGATTCAGCAGTCTGCAAACACTTTCTCTGCAGAGTCCCAAACCAGGCGTTTTCAGCCCATTACCGGCATATGGAAGAAACAGCAGTAAGCACAGGGAAATATCTGCTTCTAAATCCAAAACGCAGCTATCTAACAGAACGGTTGTCAATGTGTGCACTCAACTTCCAGAGTTAAACACGTGTGTGGATTCAGCAGTCTGCAAACACTTTCTCTGCAGAGTCCCAAAACAGGCGTTTTCAGCCCATTACCGGCATAAGGAAGAAACAGCAGTAAGCACAGGGAAATATCTGCTTCTAAATCCAAAACGCAGCTATCTAACAGAACGGTTGTCAATGTGTGCACTCAACTTCCACAGTTAAACCCGTGTGTGGATTCAGCAGTCTGCAAACACTTTCTCTGCAGAGTCCCAAACCAGGCGTGTTCAGCCCATTACCTTCATATGGAAGAAACAGCAGTAAGCACAGGGAAATATCTGCTTCTAAATCAAAAACGCAGCTTTCTAACAGAACGGTTGTCAATGTGTGCACTCAACTTCCAGAGTTAAACCCGTGTGTGGATTCAGCAGTCTGCAAACACTTTCTCTGCAGAATCCCAAAACAGGCGTTTTCAGCCCATTACCGGCATATGGAAGAAACAGCAGTAAGCACAGGGAAATATCTGCTTCTAAATCCAAAACGCAGCTATCTAACAGAACGGTTGTCAATGTGTGCACTCAACTTCCAAAGTTAAACCCGTGTGTGGATTCAGCAGTCTGCAAACACTTTCTCTGCAGAGTCCCAAAACAGGCGTTTTCAGCCCATTACCGGCATATGGAAGAAACAGCAGTAAGCACAGGGAAATATCTGCTTCTAAATCCAAAACGCAGCTATCTAACAGAACGGTTGTCAATGTGTGCACTCAACTTCCAGAGTTAAACCCGTGTGTGGATTCAGCAGTCTGCAAACACTTTCTCTGCAGAGTCCCAAAACAGGCGTTTTCAGCCCATTACCGGCATATGGAAGAAACAGCAGTAAGCACAGGGAAATATCTGCTTCTAAATCCAAAACGCAGCTATCTAACAGAACGGTTGTCAATGTGTGCACTCAGCTTCCAGAGTTAAACCCGTGTGTGGATTCAGCAGTATGCAAACACTTTCTCTGCAGAGTCCCAAAACAGGCGTTTTCAGCCCATTACCGGCATATGGAAGAAACAGCAGTAAGCACAGGGAAATATCTGCTTCTAAATCCAAAACGCAGCTATCTAACAGAACGGTTGTCAATGTGTGCACTCAACTTCCAGAGCTAAACCAGTGTGTGGATTCAGCAGTCTGCAAACACTTTCTCTGCAGAGTCCCAAAACAGGCGTTTTCAGCCCATTACCGGCATATGGAAGAAACAGCATTAAGCACAGGGAAATATCCGCTTCTAAATCCAAAACGCAGCTATCTAACAGAACGGTTGTCAATGTGTGCACTCAGCTTTCAGAGCTAAACCAGTGTGTGGATTCAGCAGTCTGCAAACACTTTCTCTGCAGAGTCCCAAAACAGGCGTTTTCAGCCCATTACCGGCATATGGAAGAAACAGCATTAAGCACAGGGAAATATCTGCTTCTAAATCCAAAACGCAGCTATCTAACAGAACGGTTGTCAATGTGTGCACTCAACTTCCAGAGTTAAACCCGTGTGTGGATTCAGCAGTCTGCAAACACTTTCTCTGCAGAGTCCCAAAACAGCCGTTTTCAGCCCATTACCGGCATATGAAAGAAACAGCAGTAAGCACAGGGAAATATCCGCTTCTAAATCCAAAACGCAGCTATCTAACAGAACGGTTGTCAATGTGTGCACTCAACTTCCAGAGTTAAACCCGTGTGTGGATTCAGCAGTCTGCAAACACTTTCTCTGCAGAGTCCCAAAACAGGCGTTTTCAGCCCATTACCGGCATATGGAAGAAACAGCAGTAAGCACAGGGAAATATCTGCTTCTAAATACAAAACGCAGCTATCTAACAGAACGGTTGTCAATTTGTGCACTCAACTTCCAGAGTTAAACCCGTGTGTGGATTCAGCAGTCTGCAAACACTTTCTCTACAGAGTCCTAAAACAGGCGTTTTCAGCCCATTACCGGCATATGGAAGAAACAGCAGTAAGCACAGGGAAATATCTGCTTCTAAATCGAAAACGCAGCTATCTAACAGAACGGTTGTCAATGTGTGCACTCAACTTCCAGAGTTAAACCCGTGTGTGGATTCAGCAGTCTGCAAACACTTTCTCTGCAGAGTCCCAAAACAGGCGTTTTCAGCCCATTACCGGCATATGGAAGAAACAGCAGTCAGCACAGGGAAATATCTGCTTCTAAATCCAAAACGCAGCTATCTAACAGAACGGTTGTCAATGTGTGCACTCAACTTCCAGAGTTATACCCGTGTGTGGATTCAGCAGTCTGCAAACACTTTCTCTGCAGAGTCCCAAAACAGGCGTTTTCAGCCCATTACCGGCATATGGAAGAAACAGCAGTAAGCACAGGGAAATATCTGCTTCTAAATCCAAAACGCAGCTATCTAACAGAACGGTTGTCAATGTGTGCACTCAACTTCCAGAGCTAAACCGGTGTGTGGATTCAGCAGTCTGCAAACACTTTCTCTGCAGAGTCCCAAAACAGGCGTTTTCAGCCCATTACCGGCATATGGAAGAAACAGCAGTAAGCACAGGGAAATATCTGCTTCTAAATCCAAAACGCAGCTATCTAACAGAACGGTTGTCAATGTGTGCACTCAACTTCCAGAGTTAAACCCGTGTGTGGATTCAGCAGTCTGCAAACACTTTCTCTGCAGAGTCCCAAAACAGGCGTTTTCAGCCCATTACCGGCATATGGAAGAAACAGCAGTAAGCACAGGGAAATATCTGCTTCTAAATCCAAAACGCAGCTATCTAACAGAACGGTTGTCAATGTGTGCACTCAACTTCCAGAGTTAAACCCGTGTGTGGATTCAGCAGTCTGCAAACACTTTCTCTGCAGAGTCCCAAAACAGGCGTTTTCAGCCCATTACCGGCATATGGAAGAAACAGCAGTAAGCACAGGGAAATATCTGCTTCTAAATCCAAAACGCAGCTATCTAACAGAACGGTTGTCAATGTGTGCACTCAACTTCCAGAGTTAAACCCGTGTGTGGATTCAGCAGTCTGCAAACACTTTCTCTGCAGAGTCCCAAAACAGACGTTTTCAGCCCATTACCGGCATATGGAAGAAACAGCAGTAAGCACAGGGAAATATCTGCTTCTAAATCCAAAACGCAGCTATCTAACAGAACGGTTGTCAATGTGTGCACTCAACTTCCACAGTTAAACCCGTGTGTGGATTCAGCAGTCTGCAAACACTTTCTCTGCAGAGTCCCAAAACAGGCGTTTTCAGCCCATTACCGGCATATGGAAGAAACAGCAGTAAGCACAGGGAAATATCTGCTTCTAAATCCAAAACGCAGCTATCTAACAGAACGGTTGTCAATGTGTGCACTCAACTTCCAGAGTTAAACACGTGTGTGGATTCAGCAGTCTGCAAACACTTTCTCTGCAGAGTCCCAAAACAGGCGTTTTCAGCCCATTACCGGCATAAGGAAGAAACAGCAGTAAGCACAGGGAAATATCTGCTTCTAAATCCAAAACGCAGCTATCTAACAGAACGGTTGTCAATGTGTGCACTCAACTTCCACAGTTAAACCCGTGTGTGGATTCAGCAGTCTGCAAACACTTTCTCTGCAGAGTCCCAAACCAGGCGTTTTCAGCCCATTACCTTCATATGGAAGAAACAGCAGTAAGCACAGGGAAATATCTGCTTCTAAATCAAAAACGCAGCTTTCTAACAGAACGGTTGTCAATGTGTGCACTCAACTTCCAGAGTTAAACCCGTGTGTGGATTCAGCAGTCTGCAAACACTTTCTCTGCAGAATCCCAAAACAGGCGTTTTCAGCCCATTACCGGCATATGGAAGAAACAGCAGTAAGCACAGGGAAATATCTGCTTCTAAATCCAAAACGCAGCTATCTAACAGAACGGTTGTCAATGTGTGCACTCAACTTCCAGAGTTAAACCCGTGTGTGGATTCAGCAGTCTGCAAACACTTTCTCTGCAGAGTCCCAAAACAGGCGTTTTCAGCCCATTACCGGCATATGGAAGAAACAGCAGTAAGCACAGGGAAATATCTGCTTCTAAATCCAAAACGCAGCTATCTAACAGAACGGTTGTCAATGTGTGCACTCAACTTCCAGAGTTAAACCCGTGTGTGGATTCAGCAGTCTGCAAACACTTTCTCTGCAGAGTCCCAAAACAGGCGTTTTCAGCCCATTACCGGCATATGGAAGAAACAGCAGTAAGCACAGGGAAATATCTGCTTCTAAATCCAAAACGCAGCTATCTAACAGAACGGTTGTCAATGTGTGCACTCAACTTCCAGAGTTAAACCCGTGTGTGGATTCAGCAGTATGCAAACACTTTCTCTGCAGAGTCCCAAAACAGGCGTTTTCAGCCCATTACCGGCATATGGAAGAAACAGCAGTAAGCACAGGGAAATATCTGCTTCTAAATCCAAAACGCAGCTATCTAACAGAACGGTTGTCAATGTGTGCACTCAACTTCCAGAGCTAAACCAGTGTGTGGATTCAGCAGTCTGCAAACACTTTCTCTGCAGAGTCCCAAAACAGGCGTTTTCAGCCCATTACCGGCATATGGAAGAAACAGCATTAAGCACAGGGAAATATCCGCTTCTAAATCCAAAACGCAGCTATCTAACAGAACGGTTGTCAATGTGTGCACTCAACTTCCAGAGTTAAACCCGTGTGTGGATTCAGCAGTCTGCAAACACTTTCTCTGCAGAGTCCCAAAACAGCCGTTTTCAGCCCATTACCGGCATATGAAAGAAACAGCAGTAAGCACAGGGAAATATCCGCTTCTAAATCCAAAACGCAGCTATCTAACAGAACGGTTGTCAATGTGTGCACTCAACTTCCAGAGTTAAACCCGTGTGTGGATTCAGCAGTCTGCAAACACTTTCTCTGCAGAGTCCCAAAACAGGCGTTTTCAGCCCATTACCGGCATATGGAAGAAACAGCAGTAAGCACAGGGAAATATCTGCTTCTAAATCCAAAACGCAGCTATCTAACAGAACGGTTGTCAATGTGTGCACTCAACTTCCAGAGTTAAACCCGTGTGTGGATTCAGCAGTCTGCAAACACTTTCTCTGCAGAGTCCCAAAACAGGCGTTTTCAGCCCATTACCGGCATATGGAAGAAACAGCAGTAAGCACAGGGAAATATCTGCTTCTAAATCGAAAACGCAGCTATCTAACAGAACGGTTGTCAATGTGTGCACTCAACTTCCAGAGTTAAACCCGTGTGTGGATTCCGCAGTCTGCAAACACTTTCTCTGCAGAGTCCCAAACCAGGCGTTTTCAGCCCATTACCGGCATATGGAAGAAACAGCAGTCAGCACAGGGAAATATCTGCTTCTAAATCCAAAACGCAGCTATCTAACAGAACGGTTGTCAATGTGTGCACTCAACTTCCAGAGTTATACCCGTGTGTGGATTCAGCAGTCTGCAAACACTTTCTCTGCAGAGTCCCAAAACAGGCGTTTTCAGCCCATTACCGGCATATGGAAGAAACAGCAGTAAGCACAGGGAAATATCTGCTTCTAAATCCAAAACGCAGCTATCTAACAGAACGGTTGTCAATGTGTGCACTCAACTTCCAGAGCTAAACCGGTGTGTGGATTCAGCAGTCTGCAAACACTTTCTCTGCAGAGTCCCAAAACAGGCGTTTTCAGCCCATTACCGGCATATGGAAGAAACAGCAGTAAGCACAGGGAAATATCTGCTTCTAAATCCAAAACGCAGCTATCTAACAGAACGGTTGTCAATGTGTGCACTCAACTTCCAGAGTTAAACCCGTGTGTGGATTCAGCAGTCTGCAAACACTTTCTCTGCAGAGTCCCAAACCAGGCGTTTTCAGCCCATTACCGGCATATGGAAGAAACAGCAGTAAGCACAGGGAAATATCTGCTTCTAAATCCAAAACGCAGCTATCTAACAGAACGGTTGTCAATGTGTGCACTCAACTTCCAGAGTTAAACCCGTGTGTGGATTCAGCAGTCTGCAAACAGTTTCTCTGCAGAGTCCCAAAACAGGCGTTTTCAGCCCATTACCGGCATATGGAAGAAACAGCAGTCAGCACAGGGAAATATCTGCTTCTAAATCCAAAACGCAGCTATCTAACAGAACGGTTGTCAATGTGTGCACTCAACTTCCAGAGTTATACCCGTGTGTGGATTCAGCAGTCTGCAAACACTTTCTCTGCAGAGTCCCAAAACAGGCGTTTTCAGCCCATTACCGGCATATGGAAGAAACAGCAGTAAGCACAGGGAAATATCTGCTTCTAAATCCAAAACGCAGCTATCTAACAGAACGGTTGTCAATGTGTGCACTCAAGTTCCAGAGCTAAACCGGTGTGTGGATTCAGCAGTCTGCAAACACTTTCTCTGCAGAGTCCCAAAACAGGCGTTTTCAGCCCATTACCGGCATATGGAAGAAACAGCATTAAGCACAGGGAAATATCCGCTTCTAAATCCAAAACGCAGCTATCTAACAGAACGGTTGTCAATGTGTGCACTCAACTTCCAGAGTTAAACCCGTGTGTGGATTCAGCAGTCTGCAAACACTTTCTCTGCAGAGTCCCAAAACAGCCGTTTTCAGCCCATTACCGGCATATGAAAGAAACAGCAGTAAGCACAGGGAAATATCCGCTTCTAAATCCAAAACGCAGCTATCTAACAGAACGGTTGTCAATGTGTGCACTCAACTTCCAGAGTTAATCCCGTGTGTGGATTCAGCAGTCTGCAAACACTTTCTCTGCAGAGTCCCAAAACAGGCGTTTTCAGCCCATTACCGGCATATGGAAGAAACAGCAGTCAGCACAGGGAAATATCTGCTTCTAAATCCAAAACGCAGCTATCTAACAGAACGGTTGTCAATGTGTGCACTCAACTTCCAGAGTTAAACCCGTGTGTGGATTCAGCAGTCTGCAAACACTTTCTCTGCAGAGTCCCAAACCAGGCGTTTTCAGCCCATTACCGGCATATGGAAGAAACAGCAGAAAGCACAGGGAAATATCTGCTTCTAAATCCAAAACGCAGCTATCTAACAGAACGGTTGTCAATGTGTGCACTCAACTTCCAGAGTTAAACCCGTGTGTGGATTCAGCAGTCTGCAAACACTTTCTCTGCAGAGTCCCAAAACAGGCGTTTTCAGCCCATTACCGGCATATGAAAGAAACAGCAGTAAGCACAGGGAAATATCCGCTTCTAAATCCAAAACGCAGCTATCTAACAGAACGGTTGTCAATGTGTGCACTCAACTTCCAGAGTTAATCCCGTGTGTGGATTCAGCAGTCTGCAAACACTTTCTCTGCAGAGTCCCAAAACAGGCGTTTTCAGCCCATTACCGGCATATGGAAGAAACAGCAGTCAGCACAGGGAAATATCTGCTTCTAAATCCAAAACGCAGCTATCTAACAAAACGGTTGTCAATGTGTGCACTCAACTTCCAGAGTTAAACCCGTGTGTGTATTCAGCAGTCTGCAAACACTTTCTCTGCAGAGTCCCAAAACAGGCGTTTTCAGCCCATTACCGGCATATGGAAGAAACAGCAGTAAGCACAGGGAAATATCTGCTTCTAAATCGAAAACGCAGCTATCTAACAGAACGGTTGTCAATGTTTGCACTCAACTTCCAGAGTTAAACCCGTGTGTGGATTCAGCAGTCTGCAAACACTTTCTCTGCAGAGTCCCAAAACAGGCGTTTTCAGCCCATTACCGGCATAGGGAAGAAACAGCAGTCAGCACAGGGAAATATCTGCTTCTAAATCCAAAACGCAGCTATCTAACAGAACGGTTGTCAATGTGTGCACTCAACTTCCAGAGTTATACCCGTGTGTGGATTCAGCAGTCTGCAAACACTTTCTCTGCAGAGTCCCAAAACAGGCGTTTTCAGCCCATTACCGGCATATGGAAGAAACAGCAGTAAGCACAGGGAAATATCTGCTTCTAAATCCAAAACGCAGCTATCTAACAGAACGGTTGTCAATGTGTGCACTCAACTTCCAGAGTTAAACCCGTGTGTGGATTCAGCAGTCTGCAAACACTTTCTCTGCAGAGTCCCAAAACAGGCGTTTTCAGCCCATTACCGGCATATGGAAGAAACAGCAGTAAGCACAGGGAAATATCTGCTTCTAAATCCAAAACGCAGCTATCTAACAGAACGGTTGTCAATGTGTGCACTCAACTTCCAGAGTTAAACCCGTGTGTGGATTCAGCAGTCTGCAAACACTTTCTCTGCAGAGTCCCAAAACAGGCGTTTTCAGCCCATTACCGTCATATGGAAGAAACAGCAGTAAGCACAGGGAAATATCTGCTTCTAAATCCAAAACGCAGCTATCTAACAGAACGGTTGTCAATGTGTGCACTCAACTTCCAGAGTTAAACCCGTGTGTGGATACAGCAGTCTGCAAACACTTTCTCTGCAGAGTCCCAAACCAGGCGTTTTCAGCCCATTACCGGCATATGGAAGAAACAGCATTAAGCACAGGGAAATATCTGCTTCTAAATCCAAAACGCAGCTATCTAACAGAACGGTTGTCAATGTGTGCACTCAACTTCCAGAGTTAAACCCGTGTGTGGATTCAGCAGTCTGCAAACATCTTCTCTGCAGAGTCCCAAAACAGACGTTTTCAGCCCATTACCGGCATATGGAAGAAACAGCAGTAAGCACAGGGAAATATCTGCTTCTAAATCCAAAACGCAGCTATCTAACAGAACGGTTGTCAATGTGTGCACTCAACTTCCACAGTTAAACCCGTGTGTGGATTCAGCAGTCTGCAAACACTTTCTCTGCAGAGTCCCAAAACAGGCGTTTTCAGCCCATTACCGGCATATGGAAGAAACAGCAGTAAGCACAGGGAAATATCTGCTTCTAAATCCAAAACGCAGCTATCTAACAGAACGGTTGTCAATGTGTGCACTCAACTTCCAGAGTTAAACACGTGTGTGGATTCAGCAGTCTGCAAACACTTTCTCTGCAGAGTCCCAAAACAGGCGTTTTCAGCCCATTACCGGCATAAGGAAGAAACAGCAGTAAGCACAGGGAAATATCTGCTTCTAAATCCAAAACGCAGCTATCTAACAGAACGGTTGTCAATGTGTGCACTCAACTTCCACAGTTAAACCCGTGTGTGGATTCAGCAGTCTGCAAACACTTTCTCTGCAGAGTCCCAAACCAGGCGTTTTCAGCCCATTACCTTCATATGGAAGAAACAGCAGTAAGCACAGGGAAATATGTGCTTCTAAATCAAAAACGCAGCTTTCTAACAGAACGGTTGTCAATGTGTGCACTCAACTTCCATAGTTAAACCCGTGTGTGGATTCAGCAGTCTGCAAACACTTTCTCTGCAGAATCCCAAAACAGGCGTTTTCAGCCCATTACCGGCATATGGAAGAAACAGCAGTAAGCACAGGGAAATATCTGCTTCTAAATCCAAAACGCAGCTATCTAACAGAACGGTTGTCAATGTGTGCACTCAACTTCCAGAGTTAAACCCGTGTGTGGATTCAGCAGTCTGCAAACACTTTCTCTGCAGAGTCCCAAAACAGGCGTTTTCAGCCCATTACCGGCATATGGAAGAAACAGCAGTAAGCACAGGGAAATATCTGCTTCTAAATCCAAAACGCAGCTATCTAACAGAACGGTTGTCAATGTGTGCACTCAACTTCCAGAGTTAAACCCGTGTGTGGATTCAGCAGTCTGCAAACACTTTCTCTGCAGAGTCCCAAAACAGGCGTTTTCAGCCCATTACCGGCATATGGAAGAAACAGCAGTAAGCACAGGGAAATATCTGCTTCTAAATCCAAAACGCAGCTATCTAACAGAACGGTTGTCAATGTGTGCACTCAACTTCCAGAGTTAAACCCGTGTGTGGATTCAGCAGTCTGCAAACACTTTCTCTGCAGAGTCCCAAAACAGGCGTTTTCAGCCCATTACCGGCATATGGAAGAAACAGCAGTAAGCACAGGGAAATATCTGCTTCTAAATCCAAAACGCAGCTATCTAACAGAACGGTTGTCAATGTGTGCACTCAACTTCCAGAGCTAAACCAGTGTGTGGATTCAGCAGTCTGCAAACACTTTCTCTGCAGAGTCCCAAAACAGGCGTTTTCAGCCCATTACCGGCATATGGAAGAAACAGCATTAAGCACAGGGAAATATCCGCTTCTAAATCCAAAACGCAGCTATCTAACAGAACGGTTGTCAATGTGTGCACTCAACTTCCAGAGTTAAACCCGTGTGTGGATTCAGCAGTCTGCAAACACTTTCTCTGCAGAGTGCCAAAACAGCCGTTTTCAGCCCATTACCGGCATATGAAAGAAACAGCAGTAAGCACAGGGAAATATCCGCTTCTAAATCCAAAACGCAGCTATCTAACAGAACGGTTGTCAATGTGTGCACTCAACTTCCAGAGTTAAACCCGTGTGTGGATTCAGCAGTCTGCAAACACTTTCTCTGCAGAGTCCCAAAACAGGCGTTTTCAGCCCATTACCGGCATATGGAAGAAACAGCAGTCAGCACAGGGAAATATCTGCGTCTAAATCCAAAACGCAGCTATCTAACAGAACGGTTGTCAATGTGTGCACTCAATTTCCAGAGTTAAACCCGTGTGTGGATTCAGCAGTCTGCAAACACTTTCTCTGCAGAGTCCCAAAACAGGCGTTTTCAGCCCATTACCGGCATATGGAAGAAACAGCAGTAAGCACAGGGAAATATCTGCTTCTAAATCCAAAACGCAGCTATCTAACAGAACGGTTGTCAATGTGTGCACTCAACTTCCAGAGTTAAACCCGTGTGTGGATTCAGCAGTCTGCAAACACTTTCTCTGCAGAGTCCCAAAACAGGCGTTTTCAGCCCATTACCGGCATATGGAAGAAACAGCAGTAAGCACAGGGAAATATCTGCTTCTAAATCCAAAACGCAGCTATCTAACAGAACGGTTGTCAATGTGTGCACTCAACTTCCAGAGTTAAACCCGTGTGTGGATTCCGCAGCCGGCAGAGACTTTCTCTGCAGAGTCCCAAAACAGGCGTTTTCAGCCCATTACCGGCATATGGAAGAAACAGCAGTAAGCACAGGGAAATATCTGCTTCTAAATCCAAAACGCAGCTATCTAACAGAACGGTTGTCAATGTGTGCACTCAACTTCCAGAGTTAAACCCGTGTGTGGATTCAGCAGTCTGCAAACACTTTCTCTGCAGAGTCCCAAAACAGGCGTTTTCAGCCCATTACCGGCATATGGAAGAAACAGCAGTAAGCACAGGGAAATATCTGCTTCTAAATCGAAAACGCAGCTATCTAACAGAACGGTTGTCAATGTGTGCACTCAACTTCCAGAGTTAAACCCGTGTGTGGATTCAGCAGTCTGCAAACACTTTCTCTGCAGAGTCCCAAACCAGGCGTTTTCAGCCCATTACCGGCATATGGAAGAAACAGCAGAAAGCACAGGGAAATATCTGCTTCTAAATCCAAAACGCAGCTATCTAACAGAACGGTTGTCAATGTGTGCACTCAACTTCCAGAGTTAAACCCGTGTGTGGATTCAGCAGTCTGCAAACACTTTCTCTGCAGAGTCCCAAAACAGGCGTTTTCAGCCCATTACCGGCATATGAAAGAAACAGCAGTAAGCACAGGGAAATATCCGCTTCTAAATCCAAAACGCAGCTATCTAACAGAACGGTTGTCAATGTGTGCACTCAACTTCCAGAGTTAATCCCGAGTGTGGATTCAGCAGTCTGCAAACACTTTCTCTGCAGAGTCCCAAAACAGGCGTTTTCAGCCCATTACCGGCATATGGAAGAAACAGCAGTCAGCACAGGGAAATATCTGCTTCTAAATCCAAAACGCAGCTATCTAACAGAACGGTTGTCAATGTGTGCACTCAACTTCCAGAGTTAAACCCGTGTGTGGATTCAGCAGTCTGCAAACACTTTCTCTGCAGAGTCCCAAAACAGGCGTTTTCAGCCCATTACCGGCATATGAAAGAAACAGCAGTAAGCACAGGGAAATATCCGCTTCTAAATCCAAAACGCAGCTATCTAACAGAACGGTTGTCAATGTGTGCACTCAACTTCCAGAGTTAATCCAGTGTGTGGATTCAGCAGTCTGCAAACACTTTCTCTGCAGAGTACCAAAACATGCGTTTTCAGCCCATTACCGGCATATGGAAGAAACAGCAGTAAGCACAGGGAAATATCTGCTTCTAAATCCAAAACGCAGCTATCTAACAGAACGGTTGTCAATGTGTGCACTCAACTTCCAGAGTTAAACCCGTGTGTGGATTCAGCAGTCTGCAAACACTTTCTCTGCAGAGTCCCAAAACAGGCGTTTTCAGCCCATTACCGGCATATGGAAGAAACAGCAGTAAGCACAGGGAAATATCTGCTTCTAAATCCAAAACGCAGCTATCTAACAGAACGGTTGTCAATGTGTGCACTCAACGTCCAGAGTTAAACCCGTGTGTGGATTCAGCAGTCTGCAAACACTTTCTCTGCAGAGTCCCAAAACAGGCGTTTTCAGCCCATTACCGGCATATGGAAGAAACAGCAGTAAGCACAGGGAAATATCTGCTTCTAAATCCAAAACGCAGCTATCTAACAGAACGGTTGTCAATGTGTGCACTCAACTTCCAGAGTTAAACCCGTGTGTGGATTCAGCAGTCTGCAAACATCTTCTCTGCAGAGTCCCAAAACAGGCGTTTTCAGCCCATTACCGGCATATGGAAGAAACAGCAGTAAGCACAGGGAAATATCTGCTTCTAAATCCAAAACGCAGCTATCTAACAGAACGGTTGTCAATGTGTGCACTCAACTTCCAGAGTTAAACCCGTGTGTGGATTCAGCAGTCTGCAAACACTTTCTCTGCAGAGTCCCAAAACAGGCGTTTTCAGCCCATTACCGGCATATGGAAGAAACAGCAGTAAGCACAGGGAAATATCTGCTTCTAAATCCAAAACGCAGCTATCTAACAGAACGGTTGTCAATGTGTGCACTCAACTTCCAGAGTTAAACCCGTGTGTGGATTCAGCAGTCTGCAAACACTTTCTCTGCAGAGTCCCAAAACAGGCGTTTTCAGCCCATTACCGGCATATGGAAGAAACAGCAGTAAGCACAGGGAAATATCTGCTTCTAAATCCAAAACGCAGCTATCTAACAGAACGGTTGTCAATGTGTGCACTCAACTTCCAGAGTTAAACCCGTGTGTGGATTCAGCAGTCTGCAAACATCTTCTCTGCAGAGTCCCAAAACAGGCGTTTTCAGCCCATTACCGGCATATGGAAGAAACAGCAGTAAGCACAGGGAAATATCTGCTTCTAAATCCAAAACGCAGCTATCTAACAGAACGGTTGTCAATGTGTGCACTCAACTTCCAGAGTTAAACCCGTGTGTGGATTCAGCAGTCTGCAAACACTTTCTCTGCAGAGTCCCAAAACAGGCGTTTTCAGCCCATTACCGGCATATGGAAGAAACAGCAGTAAGCACAGGGAAATATCTGCTTCTAAATCCAAAACGCAGCTATCTAACAGAACGGTTGTCAATGTGTGCACTCAACTTCCAGAGTTAAACCCGTGTGTGGATTCAGCAGTCTGCAAACACTTTCTCTGCAGAGTCCCAAAACAGGCGTTTTCAGCCCATTACCGGCATATGGAAGAAACAGCAGTAAGCACAGGGAAATATCTGCTTCTAAATCCAAAACGCAGCTTTCTAACAGAACGGTTGTCAATGTGTGCACTCAACTTCCAGAGTTAAACCCGTGTGTGCATTCAGCAGTCTGCAAACACTTTCTCTGCAGAGTCCCAAAACAGGCGTTTTCAGCCCATTACCGGCATATGGAAGAAACAGCAGTAAGCACAGGGAAATATCTGCTTCTAAATCCAAAACGCAGCTATCTAACAGAACGGTTGTCAATGTGTGCACTCAACTTCCATAGTTAAACCCGTGTGTGGATTCAGCAGTCTGCAAACATCTTCTCTGCAGAGTCCCAAAACAGGCGTTTTCAGCCCATTACCGGCATGTGGAAGAAACAGCAGTAAGCACAGGGAAATATCTGCTTCTAAATCCAAAACGCAGCTATCTAACAGAACGGTTGTCAATGTGTGCACTCAACTTCCAGAGTTAAACCCGTGTGTGGATTCAGCAGTCTGCAAACACTTTCTCTGCAGAGTCCCAAAACAGGCGTTTTCAGCCCATTACCGGCATATGGAAGAAACAGCAGTCAGCACAGGGAAATATCTGCTTCTAAATCCAAAACGCAGCTATCTAACAGAACGGTTGTCAATGTGTGCACTCAACTTCCAGAGTTAAACCCGTGTGTGGATTCAGCAGTCTGCAAACATCTTCTCTGCAGAGTCCCAAAACAGGCGTTTTCAGCCCATTACCGGCATATGGAAGAAACAGCAGTAAGCACAGGGAAATATCTGCTTCTAAATCCAAAACGCAGCTATCTAACAGAACGGTTGTCAATGTGTGCACTCAACTTCCAGAGTTAAACCCGTGTGTGGATTCAGCAGTCTGCAAACACTTTCTCTGCAGAGTCCCAAAACAGGCGTTTTCAGCCCATTACCGGCATATGGAAGAAACAGCAGTAAGCACAGGGAAATATCTGCTTCTAAATCCAAAACGCAGCTATCTAACAGAACGGTTGTCAATGTGTGCACTCAACTTCCAGAGTTAAACCCGTGTGTGGATTCAGCAGTCTGCAAACACTTTCTCTGCAGAGTCCCAAAACAGGCGTTTTCAGCCCATTACCGGCATATGGAAGAAACAGCAGTAAGCACAGGGAAATATCTGCTTCTAAATCCAAAACGCAGCTATCTAACAGAACGGTTGTCAATGTGTGCACTCAACTTCCAGAGTTAAACCCGTGTGTGGATTCAGCAGTCTGCAAACACTTTCTCTGCTGAGTCCCAAAACAGGCGTTTTCCAGCCCATTACCGGCATATGGAAGAAACAGCAGTAAGCACAGGGAAATATCTGCTTCTAAATCCAAAACGCAGCTATCTAGCAGAACGGTTGTCAATGTGTGCACTCAACTTCCAGAGTTAAACCCGTGTGTGGATTCAGCAGTCTGCAAACATCTTCTCTTCAGAGTCCCAAAACAGGCGTTTTCAGCCCATTACCGGCATATGGAAGAAACAGCAGTAAGCACAGGGAAATATCTGCTTCTAAATCCAAAACGCAGCTATCTAACAGAACGGTTGTCAATGTGTGCACTCAACTTCCAGAGTTAAACCCGTGTGTGGATTCAGCAGTCTGCAAACACTTTCTCTGCAGAGTCCCAAAACAGGCGTTTTCTGCCCATTACCGGCATATGGAAGAAACAGCAGTCAGCACAGGGAAATATCTGCTTCTAAATCCAAAACGCAGCTATCTATCAGAACGGTTGTCAATGTGTGCACTCAACTTCCAGAGTTAAACCCGTGTGTGGATTCAGCAGTCTGCAAACACTTTCTCTGCAGAGTCCCAAACCAGGCGTTTTCAGCCCATTACCGGCATATGGAAGAAACAGCAGTAAGCACAGGGAAATATCTGCTTCTAAATCCAAAACGCAGCTATCTAACAGAACGGTTGTCAATGTGTGCACTCAACTTCCAGAGCTAAACCAGTGTGTGGATTCAGCAGTCTGCAAACACTTTCTCTGCAGAGTCCCAAAACAGGCTTTTTCAGCCCATTACCGGCATATGGAAGAAACAGCAGTCAGCACAGGGAAATATCTGCTTCTAAATCCAAAACGCAGCTATCTAACAGAACGGTTGTCAATGTGTGCACTCAATTTCCAGAGTTAAACCTGTGTGTGGATTCAGCAGTCTGCAAACACTTTCTCTGCAGAGTCCCAAAACAGGCGTTTTCAGCCCATTACCGGCATATGGAAGAAACAGCAGTAAGCACAGGGAAATATCTGCTTCTAAATCCAAAACGCAGCTATCTAACAGAACGGTTGTCAATGTGTGCACTCAACTTCCAGAGTTAAACCCGTGTGTGGATTCAGCAGTCTGCAAACACTTTCTCTGCAGAGTCCCAAAACAGGCGTTTTCAGCCCATTACCGGCATATGGAAGAAACAGCAGTAAGCACAGGGAAATATCTGCTTCTAAATCCAAAACGCAGCTATCTAACAGAACGGTTGTCAATGTGTGCACTCAACTTCCAGAGTTAAACCCGTGTGTGGATTCAGCAGTCTGCAAACACTTTCTCTGCAGAGTCCCAAAACAGGCGTTTTCAGCCCATTACCGGCATATGGAAGAAACAGCAGTAAGCACAGGGAAATATCTGCTTCTAAATCGAAAACGCAGCTATCTAACAGAACGGTTGTCAATGTGTGCACTCAACTTCCAGAGTTAAACCCGTGTGTGGATTCAGCAGTCTGCTAACACTTTCTCTGCAGAGTACCAAAACAGGCGTTTTCAGCCCATTACCGGCATATGGAAGAAACAGCAGTCAGCACAGGGAAATATCTGCTTCTAAATCCAAAACGCAGCTATCTAACAGAACGGTTGTCAATGTGTGCACTCAACTTCCAGAGTTATACCCGTGTGTGGATTCAGCAGTCTGCAAACACTTTCTCTGCAGAGTCCCAAAACAGGCGTTTTCAGCCCATTACCGGCATATGGAAGAAACAGCAGTAAGCACAGGAAAATATCTGCTTCTAAATCCAAAACGCAGCTATCTAACAGAACGGTTGTCAATGTGTGCACTCAACTTCCAGAGCTAAACCGGTGTGTGGATTCAGCAGTCTGCAAACACTTTCTCTGCAGAGTCCCAAAACAGGCGTTTTCAGCCCATTACCGGCATATGGAAGAAACAGCAGTAAGCACAGGGAAATATCTGCTTCTAAATCCAAAACGCAGCTATCTAACAGAACGGTTGTCAATGTGTGCACTCAACTTCCATAGTTAAACCCGTGTGTGGATTCAGCAGTCTGCAAACACTTTCTCTGCTGAGTCCCAAAACAGGCGTTTTCAGCCCATTACCGGCATATGGAAGAAACAGCAGTAAGCACAGGGAAATATCTGCTTCTAAATCCAAAACGCAGCTATCTAACAGAACGGTTGTCAATGTGTGCACTCCACTTCCAGAGTTAAACCCGTGTGTGGATTCAGCAGTCTGCAAACATCTTCTCTTCAGAGTCCCAAAACAGGCGTTTTCAGCCCATTACCGGCATATGGAAGAAACAGCAGTAAGCACAGGGAAATATCTGCTTCTAAATCCAAAACGCAGCTATCTAACAGAACGGTTGTCAATGTGTGCACTCAACTTCCAGAGTTAAACCCGTGTGTGGATTCAGCAGTCTGCAAACACTTTCTCTGCAGAGTCCCAAAACAGGCGTTTTCTGCCCATTACCGGCATATGGAAGAAACAGCAGTCAGCACAGGGAAATATCTGCTTCTAAATCCAAAACGCAGCTATCTATCAGAACGGTTGTCAATGTGTGCACTCAACTTCCAGAGGTAAACCCGTGTGTGGATTCAGCAGTCTGCAAACACTTTCTCTGCAGAGTCCCAAACCAGGCGTTTTCAGCCCATTACCGGCATATGGAAGAAACAGCAGTAAGCACAGGGAAATATCTGCTTCTAAATCCAAAACGCAGCTATCTAACAGAACGGTTGTCAATGTGTGCACTCAACTTCCAGAGCTAAACCGGTGTGTGGATTCAGCAGTCTGCAAACACTTTCTCTGCAGAGTCCCAAAACAGGCGTTTTCAGCCCATTACCCGCATATGGAAGAAACAGCAGTAAGCACAGGGAAATATCCGCTTCTAAATCAAAAACGCAGCTATCTAACAGAACGGTTGTCAATGTGTGCACTCAACTTCCAGAGTTAAACCCGTGTGTGGATTCAGCAGTCTGCAAACACTTTCTCTGCAGAGTCCCAAAACAGGCGTTTTCAGCCCATTACCGGCATATGGAAGAAACAGCAGTAAGCACAGGGAAATATCTGCTTCTAAATCCAAAACGCAGCTATCTAACAGAACGGTTGTCAATGTGTGCACTCAACTTCCAGAGTTAAACCCGTGTGTGGATTCAGCAGTCTGCAAACACTTTCTCTGCAGAGTCCCAAAACAGGCTTTTTCAGCCCATTACCGGCATATGGAAGAAACAGCAGTCAGCACAGGGAAATATCTGCTTCTAAATCCAAAACGCAGCTATCTAACAGAACGGTTGTCAATGTGTGCACTCAATTTCCAGAGTTAAACCTGTGTGTGGATTCAGCAGTCTGCAAACACTTTCTCTGCAGAGTCCCAAAACAGGCGTTTTCAGCCCATTACCGGCATATGGAAGAAACAGCAGTAAGCACAGGGAAATATCTGCTTCTAAATCCAAAACGCAGCTATCTAACAGAACGGTTGTCAATGTGTGCACTCAACTTCCAGAGTTAAACCCGTGTGTGGATTCAGCAGTCTGCAAACACTTTCTCTGCAGAGTCCCAAAACAGGCGTTTTCAGCCCATTACCGGCATATGGAAGAAACAGCAGTCAGCACAGGGAAATATCTGCTTCTAAATCCAAAACGCAGCTATCTAACAGAACGGTTGTCAATGTGTGCACTCAACTTCCAGAGTTAAACCCGTGTGTGGATTCAGCAGTCTGCTAACACTTTCTCTGCAGAGTCCCAAAACAGGCGTTTTCAGCCCATTACCGGCATATGGAAGAAACAGCAGTCAGCACAGGGAAATATCTGCTTCTAAATCCAAAACGCAGCTATCTAACAGAACGGTTGTCAATGTGTGCACTCAACTTCCAGAGTTATACCCGTGTGTGGATTCAGCAGTCTGCAAACACTTTCTCTGCAGAGTCCCAAAACAGGCGTTTTCAGCCCATTACCGGCATATGGAAGAAACAGCAGTAAGCACAGGAAAATATCTGCTTCTAAATCCAAAACGCAGCTATCTAACAGAACGGTTGTCAATGTGTGCACTCAACTTCCAGAGCTAAACCGGTGTGTGGATTCAGCAGTCTGCAAACACTTTCTCTGCAGAGTCCCAAAACAGGCGTTTTCAGCCCATTACCGGCATATGGAAGAAACAGCAGTAAGCACAGGGAAATATCTGCTTCTAAATCCAAAACGCAGCTATCTAACAGAACGGTTGTCAATGTGTGCACTCAACTTCCAGAGTTAAACCCGTGTGTGGATTCAGCAGTCTGCAAACACTTTCTCTGCAGAGTCCCAAAACAGGCGTTTTCAGCCCATTACCGGCATATGGAAGAAACAGCAGTAAGCACAGGGAAATATCTGCTTCTAAATCCAAAACGCAGCAATCTAACAGAACGGTTGTCAATGTGTGCACTCAACTTCCAGAGTTAAACCCGTGTGTGGATTCAGCAGTCTGCAAACACTTTCTCTGCAGAGTCCCAAACCAGGCGTTTTCAGCCCATTACCGGCATATGGAAGAAACAGCAGTAAGCACAGGGAAATATCTGCTTCTAAATCCAAAACGCAGCTATCTAACAGAACGGTTGTCAATGTGTGCACTCAACTTCCAGAGTTAAACCCGTGTGTGGATTCAGCAGTCTGCAAACATCTTCTCTGCAGAGTCCCAAAACAGACGTTTTCAGCCCATTACCGGCATATGGAAGAAACAGCAGTAAGCACAGGGAAATATCTGCTTCTAAATCCAAAACGCAGCTATCTAACAGAACGGTTGTCAATGTGTGCACTCAACTTCCACAGTTAAACCCGTGTGTGGATTCAGCAGTCTGTAAACACTTTCTCTGCAGAGTCCCAAAACAGGCGTTTTCAGCCCATTACCGGCATATGGAAGAAACAGCAGTAAGCACAGGGAAATATCTGCTTCTAAATCCAAAACGCAGCTATCTAACAGAACGGTTGTCAATGTGTGCACTCAACTTCCAGAGTTAAACCCGTGTGTGGATTCAGCAGTCTGCAAACACTTTCTCTGCAGAGTCCCAAAACAGGCGTTTTCAGCCCATTACCGGCATAAGGAAGAAACAGCAGTAAGCACAGGGAAATATCTGCTTCTAAATCCAAAACGCAGCTATCTAACAGAACGATTGTCAATGTGTGCACTCAACTTCCACAGTTAAACCCGTGTGTGGATTCAGCAGTCTGCAAACACTTTCTCTGCAGAGTCCCAAAACAGGCGTTTTCAGCCCATTACCTTCATATGGAAGAAACAGCAGTAAGCACAGGGAAATATCTGCTTCTAAATCAAAAACGCAGCTTTCTAAGAGAACGGTTGTCAATGTGTGCACTCAACTTCCAGAGTTAAACCCGTGTGTGGATTCAGCAGTCTGCAAACACTTTCTCTGCAGAATCCCAAAACAGGCGTTTTCAGCCCATTACCGGCATATGGAAGAAACAGCAGTAAGCACAGGGAAATATCTGCTTCTAAATCCAAAACGCAGCTATCTAACAGAACGGTTGTCAATGTGTGCACTCAACTTCCAGAGTTAAACCCGTGTGTGGATTCAGCAGTCTGCAAACACTTTCTCTGCAGAGTCCCAAACCAGGCGTTTTCAGCCCATTACCGGTATATGGAAGAAACAGCAGTAAGCACAGGGAAATATCTGCGTCTAAATCCAAAACGCAGCTATCTAACAGAACGGTTGTCAATGTGTGCACTCAACTTCCAGAGTTAAACCCGTGTGTGGATTCAGCAGTCTGCAAACATCTTCTCTGCAGAGTCCCAAAACAGGCGTTTTCAGCCCATTACCGGCATATGGAAGAAACAGCAGTAAGCACAGGGAAATATCTGCTTCTAAATCCAAAACGCAGCTATCTAACAGAACGGTTGTCAATGTGTGCACTCAACTTCCAGAGTTAAACCCGTGTGTGGATTCAGCAGTCTGCAAACACTTTCTCTGCAGAGTCCCAAAACAGGCGTTTTCAGCCCATTACCGGCATATGGAAGAAACAGCAGTAAGCACAGGGAAATATCTGCTTCTAAATCCAAAACGCAGCTATCTAGCAGAACGGTTGTCAATGTGTGCACTCAACTTCCAGAGTTAAACCCGTGTGTGGATTCAGCAGTCTGCAAACACTTTCTCTGCAGAGTCCCAAAACAGGCGTTTTCAGCCCATTACCGGCATATGTAAGAAACAGCAGTAAGCACAGGGAAATATCTGCTTCTAAATCCAAAACGCAGCTATCTAACAGAACGGTTGTCAATGTGTGCACTCAACTTCCACAGTTAAACCCGTGTGTGGATTCAGCAGTCTGCAAACACTTTCTCTGCAGAGTCCCAAACCAGGCGTTTTCAGCCCATTACCGGCATATGGAAGAAACAGCAGTAAGCACAGGGAAATATCTGCTTCTAAATCCAAAACGCAGCTATCTAACAGAACGGTTGTCAATGTGTGCACTCAACTTCCAGAGTTAAACCCGTGTGTGGATTCAGCAGTCTGCAAACATCTTCTCTGCAGAGTCCCAAAACAGACGTTTTCAGCCCATTACCGGCATATGGAAGAAACAGCAGTAAGCACAGGGAAATATCTGCTTCTAAATCCAAAACGCAGCTATCTAACAGAACGGTTGTCAATGTGTGCACTCAACTTCCACAGTTAAACCCGTGTGTGGATTCAGCAGTCTGTAAACACTTTCTCTGCAGAGTCCCAAAACAGGCGTTTTCAGCCCATTACCGGCATATGGAAGAAACAGCAGTAAGCACAGGGAAATATCTGCTTCTAAATCCAAAACGCAGCTATCTAACAGAACGGTTGTCAATGTGTGCACTCAACTTCCAGAGTTAAACCCGTGTGTGGATTCAGCAGTCTGCAAACACTTTCTCTGCAGAGTCCCAAAACAGGCGTTTTCAGCCCATTACCGGCATAAGGAAGAAACAGCAGTAAGCACAGGGAAATATCTGCTTCTAAATCCAAAACGCAGCTATCTAACAGAACGGTTGTCAATGTGTGCACTCAACTTCCACAGTTAAACCCGTGTGTGGATTCAGCAGTCTGCAAACACTTTCTCTGCAGAGTCCCAAACCAGGCGTTTTCAGCCCATTACCTTCATATGGAAGAAACAGCAGTAAGCACAGGGAAATATCTGCTTCTAAATCAAAAACGCAGCTTTCTAACAGAACGGTTGTCAATGTGTGCACTCAACTTCCAGAGTTAAACCCGTGTGTGGATTCAGCAGTCTGCAAACCCTTTCTCTGCAGAATCCCAAAACAGGCGTTTTCAGCCCATTACCGGCATATGGAAGAAACAGCAGTAAGCACAGGGAAATATCTGCTTCTAAATCCAAAACGCAGCTATCTAACAGAACGGTTGTCAATGTGTGCACTCAACTTCCAGAGTTAAACCCGTGTGTGGATTCAGCAGTCTGCAAACACTTTCTCTGCAGAGTCCCAAAACAGGCGTTTTCAGCCCATTACCGGCATATGGAAGAAACAGCAGTAAGCACAGGGAAATATCTGCGTCTAAATCCAAAACGCAGCTATCTAACAGAACGGTTGTCAATGTGTGCACTCAACTTCCAGAGTTAAACCCGTGTGTGGATTCAGCAGTCTGCAAACATCTTCTCTGCAGAGTCCCAAAACAGGCGTTTTCAGCCCATTACCGGCATATGGAAGAAACAGCAGTAAGCACAGGGAAATATCTGCTTCTAAATCCAAAACGCAGCTATCTAACAGAACGGTTGTCAATGTGTGCACTCAACTTCCAGAGTTAAACCCGTGTGTGGATTCAGCAGTCTGCAAACACTTTCTCTGCAGAGTCCCAAAACAGGCGTTTTCAGCCCATTACCGGCATATGGAAGAAACAGCAGTAAGCACAGGGAAATATCTGCTTCTAAATCCAAAACGCAGCTATCTAACAGAACGGTTGTCAATGTGTGCACTCAACTTCCAGAGCTAAACCAGTGTGTGGATTCAGCAGTCTGCAAACACTTTCTCTGCAGAGTCCCAAAACAGGCGTTTTCAGCCCATTACCGGCATATGGAAGAAACAGCAGTAAGCACAGGGAAATATCTGCTTCTAAATCCAAAACGCAGCTATCTAACAGAACGGTTGTCAATGTGTGCACTCAACTTCCAGAGTTAGACCCGTGTGTGGTTTCAGCAGTCTGCAAACACTTTCTCTGCAGAGTCCCAAAACAGGCGTTTTCAGCCCATTACCGGCATATGGAAGAAACAGCAGTAAGCACAGGGAAATATCTGCTTCTAAATCCAAAACGCAGCTATCTAACAGAACGGTTGTCAATGTGTGCACTCAACTTCCAGAGTTAAACCCGTGTGTGGATTCAGCAGTCTGCAAACACTTTCTCTGCAGAGTCCCAAACCAGGCGTTTTCAGCCCATTACCGGCATATGGGAGAAACAGCAGTAAGCACAGGGAAATATCTGCTTCTAAATCCAAAACGCAGCTATCTATCAGAACGGTTGTCAATGTGTGCACTCAACTTCCAGAGTTAAACCCGTGTGTGGATTCAGCAGTCTGCAAACATCTTATCTGCAGAGTCCCAAAACAGACGTTTTCAGCCCATTACCGGCATATGGAAGAAACAGCAGTAAGCACAGGGAAATATCTGCTTCTAAATCCAAAACGCAGCTATCTAACAGAACGGTTGTCAATGTGTGCACTCAACTTCCAGAGTTAAACCCGTGTGTGGATTCAGCAGTCTGCAAACACTTTCTCTGCAGAGTCCCAAATCAGGCGTTTTCAGTCCATTACCGGCATATGGAAGAAACAGCAGTAAGCACAGGGAAATATCTGCTTCTAAATCCAAAACGCAGCTATCTAACAGAACGGTTGTCAATGTGTGCACTCAACTTCCAGAGTTAAACACGTGTGTGGATTCAGCAGTCTGCAAACACTTTCTCTGCAGAGTCCCAAAACAGGCGTTTTCAGCCCATTACCGGCATAAGGAAGAAACAGCAGTAAGCACAGGGAAATATCTGCTTCTAAATCCAAAACGCAGCTATCTAACAGAACGATTGTCAATGTGTGCACTCAACTTCCACAGTTAAACCCGTGTGTGGATTCAGCAGTCTGCAAACACTTTCTCTGCAGAGTCCCAAAACAGGCGTTTTCAGCCCATTACCTTCATATGGAAGAAACAGCAGTAAGCACAGGGAAATATCTGCTTCTAAATCAAAAACGCAGCTTTCTAAGAGAACGGTTGTCAATGTGTGCACTCAACTTCCAGAGTTAAACCCGTGTGTGGATTCAGCAGTCTGCAAACACTTTCTCTGCAGAATCCCAAAACAGGCGTTTTCAGCCCATTACCGGCATATGGAAGAAACAGCAGTAAGCACAGGGAAATATCTGCTTCTAAATCCAAAACGCAGCTATCTAACAGAACGGTTGTCAATGTGTGCACTCAACTTCCAGAGTTAAACCCGTGTGTGGATTCAGCAGTCTGCAAACACTTTCTCTGCAGAGTCCCAAACCAGGCGTTTTCAGCCCATTACCGGTATATGGAAGAAACAGCAGTAAGCACAGGGAAATATCTGCGTCTAAATCCAAAACGCAGCTATCTAACAGAACGGTTGTCAATGTGTGCACTCAACTTCCAGAGTTAAACCCGTGTGTGGATTCAGCAGTCTGCAAACATCTTCTCTGCAGAGTCCCAAAACAGGCGTTTTCAGCCCATTACCGGCATATGGAAGAAACAGCAGTAAGCACAGGGAAATATCTGCTTCTAAATCCAAAACGCAGCTATCTAACAGAACGGTTGTCAATGTGTGCACTCAACTTCCAGAGTTAAACCCGTGTGTGGATTCAGCAGTCTGCAAACACTTTCTCTGCAGAGTCCCAAAACAGGCGTTTTCAGCCCATTACCGGCATATGGAAGAAACAGCAGTAAGCACAGGGAAATATCTGCTTCTAAATCCAAAACGCAGCTATCTAACAGAACGGTTGTCAATGTGTGCACTCAACTTCCAGAGTTAAACCCGTGTGTGGATTCAGCAGTCTGCAAACACTTTCTCTGCAGAGTCCCAAAACAGGCGTTTTCAGCCCATTACCGGCATATGGAAGAAACAGCAGTAAGCACAGGGAAATATCTGCTTCTAAATCCAAAACGCAGCTATCTAACAGAACGGTTGTCAATGTGTGCACTCAACTTCCAGAGTTAAACCCGTGTGTGGATTCAGCAGTCTGCAAACACTTTCTCTGCAGAGTCCCAAAACAGGCGTTTTCAGCCCATTACCGGCATATGGAAGAAACAGCAGTAAGCACAGGGAAATATCTGCTTCTAAATCCAAAACGCAGCTATCTAACAGAACGGTTGTCAATGTGTGCACTCAACTTCCACAGTTAAACCCGTGTGTGGATTCAGCAGTCTGCAAACACTTTCTCTGCAGAGTCCCAAAACAGGCGTTTTCAGCCCATTACCGGCATATGGAAGAAACAGCAGTAAGCACAGGGAAATATCTGCTTCTAAATCCAAAACGCAGCTATCTAACAGAACGGTTGTCAATGTGTGCACTCAACTTCCAGAGTTAAACCCGTGTGTGGATTCAGCAGTCTGCAAACACTTTCTCTGCAGAGTCCCAAAACAGGCGTTTTCAGCCCATTACCGGCATATGGAAGAAACAGCAGTAAGCACAGGGAAATATCTGCTTCTAAATCCAAAACGCAGCTATCTAACAGAACGGTTGTCAATGTGTGCACTCAACTTCCACAGTTAAACCCGTGTGTGGATTCAGCAGTCTGCAAACACTTTCTCTGCAGAGTCCCAAAACAGGCGTTTTCAGCCCATTACCGGCATATGTAAGAAACAGCAGTAAGCACAGGGAAATATCTGCTTCTAAATCCAAAACGCAGCTATCTAACAGAACGGTTGTCAATGTGTGCACTCAACTTCCAGAGTTAAACCCGTGTGTGGATTCAGCAGTCTGCAAACACTTTCTCTGCAGAGTCCCAAAACAGGCGTTTTCAGCCCATTACCGGCATATGGAAGAAACAGCAGTAAGCACAGGGAAATATCTGCTTCTAAATCCAAAACGCAGCTATCTAACAGAACGGTTGTCAATGTGTGCACTCAACTTCCAGAGTTAAACCCATGTGTGGATTCAGCAGTCTGCAAACACTTTCTCTGCAGAGTCCCAAAACAGGCGTTTTCAGCCCATTGCCGGCATATGGAAGAAACAGCAGTAAGCACAGGGAAATATCTGCTTCTAAATCCAAAACGCAGCTATCTAACAGAACGGTTGTCAATGTGTGCACTCAACTTCCAGAGTTAAACCCGTGAGTGGATTCAGCAGTCTGCAAACATCTTCTCTGCAGAGTCCCAAAACAGGCGTTTTCAGCCCATTACCGGCATATGGAAGAAACAGCAGTAAGCACAGGGAAATATGTGCTATAAATCCAAAACGCAGCTATCTAAAAGAACGGTTGTCAATGTGTGCACTCAACTTCCAGAGTTAAACCCGTGTGTGGATTCAGCAGTCTGCAAACCCTTTCTCTGCAGAGTCCCAAAACAGGCGTTTTCAGCCCATTACCGGCATATGGAAGAAACAGCAGTAAGCACAGGGAAATATCTGCTTCTAAATCCAAAACGCAGCTATCTAACAGAACGGTTGTCAATGTGTGCACTCAACTTCCAGAGTTAAACCCGTGTGTGGATTCAGCAGTCTGCAAACACTTTCTCTGCAGAGTCCCAAAACAGGCGTTTTCAGCCCATTACCGGCATATGGAAGAAACAGCAGTAAGCACAGGGAAATATCTGCTTCTAAATCCAAAACGCAGCTATCTAACAGAACGGTTGTCAATGTGTGCACTCAACTTCCAGAATTAAACCCGGGTGTGGATTCAGCAGTCTGCAAACACTTTCTCTGCAGAGTCCCAAAACAGGGGTTTTCAGCCCATTACCGGCATATGGAAGAAACAGCAGTAAGCACAGGGAAATATCTGCTTCTAAATCCAAAACGCAGCTATCTAACAAAACGGTTGTCAATGTGTGCACTCAACTTCCAGAGTTAAACTCGTGTGTGGATTCAGCAGTCTGCAAACACTTTCTCTGCAGAGTCCCAAAACAGGCGTTTTCAGCCCATTACCGGCATATGGAAGAAACAGCAGTAAGCACAGGGAAATATCTGCTTCTAAATCCAAAACGCAGCTATCTAACAGAACGGTTGTCAATGTGTGCACTCAACTTCCAGAGTTAAACCCGTGTGTGGATTCAGCAGTCTGCAAACATCTTCTCTGCAGAGTCCCAAAACAGGCGTTTTCAGCCCATTACCGGCATATTGAAGAAACAGCAGTAAGCACAGGGAAATATCTGCTTCTAAATCCAAAACGCAGCTATCTAACAGAACGGTTGTCAATGTGTGCACTCAACTTCCAGAGTTAAACCCGTGTGTGGATTCAGCAGTCTGCAAACACTTTCTCTGCAGAGTCCCAAAACAGGCGTTTTCAGCCCATTACCGGCATATGGAAGAAACAGCAGTAAGCACAGGGAAATATCTGCTTCTAAATCCAAAACGCAGCTATCTAACAGAACGGTTGTCAATGTGTGCACTCAACTTCCAGAGTTAAACCCGTGTGTGGATTCAGCAGTCTGCAAACACTTTCTCTGCAGAGTCCCAAAACAGGCGTTTTCAGCCCATTACCGGCATATGGAAGAAACAGCAGTAAGCACAGGGAAATATCTGCTTCTAAATCCAAAACGCAGCTATCTAACAGAACGGTTGTCAATGTGTGCACTCAACTTCCAGAGTTAAACCCATGTGTGGATTCAGCAGTCTGCAAACACTTTCTCTGCAGAGTCCCAAAACAGGCGTTTTCAGCCCATTGCCGGCATATGGAAGAAACAGCAGTAAGCACAGGGAAATATCTGCTTCTAAATCCAAAACGCAGCTATCTAACAGAACGGTTGTCAATGTGTGCACTCAACTTCCAGAGTTAAACCCGTGAGTGGATTCAGCAGTCTGCAAACATCTTCTCTGCAGAGTCCCAAAACAGGCGTTTTCAGCCCATTACCGGCATATGGAAGAAACAGCAGTAAGCACAGGGAAATATGTGCTATAAATCCAAAACGCAGCTATCTAAAAGAACGGTTGTCAATGTGTGCACTCAACTTCCAGAGTTAAACCCGTGTGTGGATTCAGCAGTCTGCAAACCCTTTCTCTGCAGAGTCCCAAAACAGGCGTTTTCAGCCCATTACCGGCATATGGAAGAAACAGCAGTAAGCACAGGGAAATATCTGCTTCTAAATCCAAAACGCAGCTATCTAACAGAACGGTTGTCAATGTGTGCACTCAACTTCCAGAGTTAAACCCGTGTGTGGATTCAGCAGTCTGCAAACACTTTCTCTGCAGAGTCCCAAAACAGGCGTTTTCAGCCCATTACCGGCATATGGAAGAAACAGCAGTAAGCACAGGGAAATATCTGCTTCTAAATCCAAAACGCAGCTATCTAACAGAACGGTTGTCAATGTGTGCACTCAACTTCCAGAATTAAACCCGGGTGTGGATTCAGCAGTCTGCAAACACTTTCTCTGCAGAGTCCCAAAACAGGGGTTTTCAGCCCATTACCGGCATATGGAAGAAACAGCAGTAAGCACAGGGAAATATCTGCTTCTAAATCCAAAACGCAGCTATCTAACAAAACGGTTGTCAATGTGTGCACTCAACTTCCAGAGTTAAACTCGTGTGTGGATTCAGCAGTCTGCAAACACTTTCTCTGCAGAGTCCCAAAACAGGCGTTTTCAGCCCATTACCGGCATATGGAAGAAACAGCAGTAAGCACAGGGAAATATCTGCTTCTAAATCCAAAACGCAGCTATCTAACAGAACGGTTGTCAATGTGTGCACTCAACTTCCAGAGTTAAACCCGTGTGTGGATTCAGCAGTCTGCAAACATCTTCTCTGCAGAGTCCCAAAACAGGCGTTTTCAGCCCATTACCGGCATATGGAAGAAACAGCAGTAAGCACAGGGAAATATCTGCTTCTAAATCCAAAACGCAGCTATCTAACAGAACGGTTGTCAATGTGTGCACTCAACTTCCAGAGTTAAACCCGTGTGTGGATTCAGCAGTCTGCAAACACTTTCTCTGCAGAGTCCCAAAACAGGCGTTTTCAGCCCATTACCGGCATATGGAAGAAACAGCAGTAAGCACAGGGAAATATCTGCTTCTAAATCCAAAACGCAGCTATCTAACAGAACGGTTGTCAATGTGTGCACTCAACTTCCAGAGTTAAACCCGTGTGTGGATTCAGCAGTCTGCAATCACTTTCTCTGCAGAGTCCCAAAACAGGCGTTTTCAGCCCATTACCGGCATATGGAAGAAACAGCAGTAAGCACAGGGAAATATCTGCTTCTAAATCCAAAACGCAGCTATCTAACAGAACGGTTGTCAATGTGTGCACTCAACTTCCACAGTTAAACCCGTGTGTGGATTCAGCAGTCTGCAAAAACTTTCTCTGCAGAGTCCCAAACCAGGCGTTTTCTGCCCATTACCTTCATATGGAAGAAACAGCAGTAAGCACAGGGAAATATCTGCTTCTAAATCAAAAACGCAGCTTTCTAACAGAACGGTTGTCAATGTGTGCACTCAACTTCCAGAGTTAAACCCGTGTGTGGATTCAGCAGTCTGCAAACACTTTCTCTGCAGAGTCCCAAAACAGGCGTTTTCAGCCCATTACCGGCATATGGAGGAAACAGCAGTAAGCACAGGGAAATATCTCCTTCTAAATCCAAAACGCAGCTATCTAACAGAACGGTTGTCAATGTGTGCACTCAACTTCCAGAGTTAAACCCGTGTGTGGATTCAGCAGTCTGCAAACACTTTCTCTGCAGAGTCCCAAAACAGGCGTTTTCAGCCCATTACCGGCATATGGAAGAAACAGCAGTAAGCACAGGGAAATATCTGCTTCTAAATCCAAAACGCAGCTATCTAACAGAACGGTTGTCAATGTGTGCACTCAACTTCCACAGTTAAACCCGTGTGTGGATTCAGCAGTCTGCAAACACTTTCTCTGCAGAGTCCCAAAACAGGCGTTTTCAGCCCATTACCGGCATATGTAAGAAACAGCAGTAAGCACAGGGAAATATCTGCTTCTAAATCCAAAACGCAGCTATCTAACAGAACGGTTGTCAATGTGTGCACTCAACTTCCAGAGTTAAACCCGTGTGTGGATTCAGCAGTCTGCAAACACATTCTCTGCAGAGTCCCAAAACAGGCGTTTTCAGCCCATTACCGGCATATGGAAGAAACAGCAGTAAGCACAGGGAAATATCTGCTTCTAAATCCAAAACGCAGCTATCTAACAGAACGGTTGTCAATGTGTGCACTCAACTTCCAGAGTTAAACCCGTGTGTGGATTCAGCAGTCTGCAAACACTTTCTCTGCAGAGTCCCAAAACAGGCGTTTTCAGCCCATTGCCGGCATATGGAAGAAACAGCAGTAAGCACAGGGAAATATCTGCTTCTAAATCCAAAACGCAGCTATCTAACAGAACGGTTGTCAATGTGTGCACTCAACTTCCAGAGTTAAACCCGTGTGTGGATTCAGCAGTCTGCAAACACTTTCTCTGCAGAGTCCCAAACCAGGCGTTTTCAGCCCATTACCGGTATATGGAAGAAACAGCAGTAAGCACAGGGAAATATCTGCGTCTAAATCCAAAACGCAGCTATCTAACAGAACGGTTGTCAATGTGTGCACTCAACTTCCAGAGTTAAACCCGTGTGTGGATTCAGCAGTCTGCAAACATCTTCTCTGGAGAGTCCCAAAACAGGCGTTTTCAGCCCATTACCGGCATATGGAAGAAACAGCAGTAAGCACAGGGAAATATCTGCTTCTAAATCCAAAACGCAGCTATCTAACAGAACGGTTGTCAATGTGTGCACTCAACTTCCAGAGTTAAACCCGTGTGTGGATTCAGCAGTCTGCAAACACTTTCTCTGCAGAGTCCCAAAACAGGCGTTTTCAGCCCATTACCGGCATATGGAAGAAACAGCAGTAAGCACAGGGAAATATCTGCTTCTAAATCCAAAACGCAGCTATCTAACAGAACGGTTGTCAATGTGTGCACTCAACTTCCACAGTTAAACCCGTGTGTGGATTCAGCAGTCTGCAAACACTTTCTCTGCAGAGTCCCAAAACAGGCGTTTTCAGCCCATTACCGGCATATGTAAGAAACAGCAGTAAGCACAGGGAAATATCTGCTTCTAAATCCAAAACGCAGCTATCTAACAGAACGGTTGTCAATGTGTGCACTCAACTTCCAGAGTTAAACCCGTGTGTGGATTCAGCAGTCTGCAAACACTTTCTCTGCAGAGTCCCAAAACAGGCGTTTTCAGCCCATTACCGGCATATGGAAGAAACAGCAGTAAGCACAGGGAAATATCTGCTTCTAAATCCAAAACGCAGCTATCTAACAGAACGGTTGTCAATGTGTGCACTCAACTTCCAGAGTTAAACCCGTGTGTGGATTCAGCAGTCTGCAAACACTTTCTCTGCAGAGTCCCAAAACAGGCGTTTTCAGCCCATTGCCGGCATATGGAAGAAACAGCAGTAAGCACAGGGAAATATCTGCTTCTAAATCCAAAACGCAGCTATCTAACAGAACGGTTGTCAATGTGTGCACTCAACTTCCAGAGTTAAACCCGTGTGTGGATTCAGCAGTCTGCAAACACTTTCTCTGCAGAGTCCCAAAACAGGCGTTTTCAGCCCATTACCGGCATATGGAAGAAACAGCAGTCAGCACAGGGAAATATCTGCTTCTAAATCCAAAACGCAGCTATCTAACAGAACGGTTGTCAATGTGTGCACTCAACTTCCAGATTTAAACCCGTGTGTGGATTCAGCAGTCTGCAAACACTTTCTCTGCAGAGTCCCAAAACAGGCGTTTTCAGCCCATTACCGGCATATGGAAGAAACAGAAGTAAGCACAGGGAAATATCTGCTTCTAAATCCAAAACGCAGCTATCTAACAGAACGGTTGTCAATGTGTGCACTCAACTTCCAGAGTTAAACCCGTGAGTGGATTCAGCAGTCTGCAAACATCTTCTCTGCAGAGTCCCAAAACAGGCGTTTTCAGCCCATTACCGGCATATGGAAGAAACAGCAGTAAGCACAGGGAAATATCTGCTTCTAAATCCAAAACGCAGCTATCTAACAGAACGGTTGTCAATGTGTGCACTCAACTTCCAGAGTTAAACCCGTGTGTGGATTCAGCAGTCTGCAAACACTTTCTCTGCAGAGTCCCAAACCAGGCGTTTTCAGCCCATTACCGGCATAAGGAAGAAACAGCAGTAAGCACAGGGAAATATCTGCTTCTAAATCCAAAACGCAGCTATCTAACAGAACGGTTGTCAATGTGTGCACTCAACTTCCAGAGTTAAACCCGTGTGTGGATTCAGCAGTCTGCAAACATCTTCTCTGCAGAGTCCCAAAACAGGCGTTTTCAGCCCATTACCGGCATATGGAAGAAACAGCAGTAAGCACAGGGAAATATCTGCTTCTAAATCCAAAACGCAGCTATGTAACAGAACGGTTGTCAATGTGTGCACTCAACTTCCAGAGTTAAACCCGTGTGTGGATTCAGCAGTCTGCAAACACTTTCTCTGCAGAGTCCCAAAACAGGCGTTTTCAGCCCATTACCGGCATATGGAAGAAACAGCAGTAAGCACAGGGAAATATGTGCTATAAATCCAAAACGCAGCTATCTAAAAGAACGGTTGTCAATGTGTGCACTCAACTTCCAGAGTTAAACCCGTGTGTGGATTCAGCAGTCTGCAAACACTTTCTCTGCAGAGTCCCAAAACAGGCGTTTTCAGCCCATTACCGGCATATGGAAGAAACAGCAGTAAGCACAGGGAAATATCTGCTTCTAAATCCAAAACGCAGCTATCTAACAGAACGGTTGTCAATGTGTGCACTCAACTTCCAGAGTTAAACCCGTGTGTGGATTCAGCAGTCTGCAAACACTTTCTCTGCAGAGTCCCAAAACAGGCGTTTTCAGCCCATTACCGGCATATGGAAGAAACAGCAGTAAGCACAGGGAAATATCTGCTTCTAAATCCAAAACGCAGCTATCTAACAGAACGGTTGTCAATGTGTGCACTCAACTTCCAGAATTAAACCCGGGTGTGGATTCAGCAGTCTGCAAACACTTTCTCTGCAGAGTCCCAAAACAGGGGTTTTCAGCCCATTACCGGCATATGGAAGAAACAGCAGTAAGCACAGGGAAATATCTGCTTCTAAATCCAAAACGCAGCTATCTAACAAAACGGTTGTCAATGTGTGCACTCAACTTCCAGAGTTAAACTCGTGTGTGGATTCAGCAATCTGCAAACACTTTCTCTGCAGAGTCCCAAAACAGGCGTTTTCAGCCCATTACCGGCATATGGAAGAAACAGCAGTAAGCACAGGGAAATATCTGCTTCTAAATCCAAAACGCAGCTATCTAACAGAACGGTTGTCAATGTGTGCACTCAACTTCCAGAGTTAAACCCGTGTGTGGATTCAGCAGTCTGCAAACATCTTCTCTGCAGAGTCCCAAAACAGGCGTTTTCAGCCCATTACCGGCATATGGAAGAAACAGCAGTAAGCACAGGGAAATATCTGCTTCTAAATCCAAAACGCAGCTATCTAACAGAACGGTTGTCAATGTGTGCACTCAACTTCCAGAGTTAAACCCGTGTGTGGATTCAGCAGTCTGCAAACACTTTCTCTGCAGAGTCCCAAAACAGGCGTTTTCAGCCCATTACCGGCATATGGAAGAAACAGCAGTAAGCACAGGGAAATATCTGCTTCTAAATCCAAAACGCAGCTATCTAACAGAACGGTTGTCAATGTGTGCACTCAACTTCCAGAGTTAAACCCGTGTGTGGATTCAGCAGTCTGCAAACACTTTCTCTGCAGAGTCCCAAAACAGGCGTTTTCAGCCCATTACCGGCATATGGAAGAAACAGCAGTAAGCACAGGGAAATATCTGCTTCTAAATCCAAAACGCAGCTATCTAACAGAACGGTTGTCAATGTGTGTACTCAACTTCCACAGTTAAACCCGTGTGTGGATTCAGCAGTCTGCAAAAACTTTCTCTGCAGAGTCCCAAACCAGGCGTTTTCTGCCCATTACCTTCATATGGAAGAAACAGCAGTAAGCACAGGGAAATATCTGCTTCTAAATCAAAAACGCAGCTTTCTAACAGAACGGTTGTCAATGTGTGCACTCAACTTCCAGAGTTAAACCCGTGTGTGGATTCAGCAGTCTGCAAACACTTTCTCTGCAGAGTCCCAAAACAGGCGTTTTCAGCCCATTACCGGCATATGGAGGAAACAGCAGTAAGCACAGGGAAATATCTCCTTCTAAATCCAAAACGCAGCTATCTAACAGAACGGTTTTCAATGTGTGCACTCAACTTCCAGAGTTAAACCCGTGTGTGGATTCAGCAGTCTGCAAACACTTTCTCTGCAGAGTCCCAAAACAGGCGTTTTCAGCCCATTACCGGCATATGGAAGAAACAGCAGTAAGCACAGGGAAATATCTGCTTCTAAATCCAAAACGCAGCTATCTAACAGAACGGTTGTCAATGTGTGCACTCAACTTCCAGAGTTAAACCCGTGTGTGGATTCAGCAGTCTGCAAACACTTTCTCTGCAGAGTCCCAAACCAGGCGTTTTCAGCCCATTACCGGCATATGGAAGAAACAGCAGTAAGCACAGGGAAATATCTCCTTCTAAATCCAAAACGCAGCTATCTAACAGAACGGTTGTCAATGTGTGCACTCAACTTCCAGAGTTAAACCCGTGAGTGGATTCAGCAGTCTGCAAACATCTTCTCTGCAGAGTCCCAAAACAGGCGTTTTCAGCCCATTACCGGCATATGGAAGAAACAGCAGTAAGCACAGGGAAATATCTGCTTCTAAATCCAAAACGCAGCTATCTAACAGAACGGTTGTCAATGTGTGCACTCAACTTCCAGAGCTAAACCCGTGTGTGGATTCAGCAGTCTGCAAACACTTTCTCTGCAGAGTCCCAAAACAGGCGTTTTCTGCCCATTACCGGCATATGGAAGAAACAGCAGTAAGCACAGGGAAATATCTGCTTCTAAATCCAAAACGCAGCTATCTAACAGAACGGTTGTCAATGTGTGCACTCAACTTCCAGAGCTAAACCCGTGTGTGGATTCAGCAGTCTGCAAACACTTTCTCTGCAGAGTCCCAAAACAGGCGTTTTCAGCCCATTACCGGCATATGGAAGAAACAGCAGTAAGCACAGGGAAATATCTGCTTCTAAATCCAAAACGCAGCTATCTAACAGAACGGTTGTCAATGTGTGCACTCAACTTCCAGAGTTAAACCCGTGTGTGGATTCAGCAGTCTGCAAACACTTTCTCTGCAGAGTCCCAAAACAGGCGTTTTCAGCCCATTACCGGCATATGGAAGAAACAGCAGTCAGCACAGGGAAATATCTGCTTCTAAATCCAAAACGCAGCTATCTAACAGAACGGTTGTCAATGTGTGCACTCAACTTCCAGAGTTAAACCCGTGTGTGGATTCAGCAGTCTGCAAACACTTTCTCTGCAGAGTCCCAAAACAGGCGTTTTCAGCCCATTACCGGCATATGGAAGAAACAGCAGTAAGCACAGGGAAATATCTGCTTCTAAATCCAAAACGCAGCTATCTAACAGAACGGTTGTCAAGGTGTGCACTCAACTTCCAGAGTTAAACCCGGGTGTGGATTCAGCAGTCTGCAAACACTTTCTCTGCAGAGTCCCAAAACAGGCGTTTTCAGCCCATTACCGGCATATGGAAGAAACAGCAGTAAGCACAGGGAAATATCTGCTTCTAAATCCAAAACGCAGCTATCTAACAAAACGGTTGTCAATGTGTGCACTCAACTTCCAGAGTTAAACCCGTGTGTGGATTCAGCAGTCTGCAAACACTTTCTCTGCAGAGTCCCAAACCAGGCGTTTTCAGCCCATTACCGGCATATGGAAGAAACAGCAGTAAGCACAGGGAAATATCTGCTTCTAAATCCAAAACGCAGCTATCTAACAGAACGGTTGTCAATGTGTGCACTCAACTTCCATAGTTAAACCCGTGTGTGGATTCAGCAGTCTGCAAACATCTTCTCTGCAGAGTCCCAAAACAGGCGTTTTCAGCCCATTACCGGCATATGGAAGAAACAGCAGTAAGCACAGGGAAATATCTGCTTCTAAATCCAAAACGCAGCTATCTAACAGAACGGTTGTCAATGTGTGCACTCAACTTCCAGAGTTAAACCCGTGTGTGGATTCAGCAGTCTGCAAACACTTTCTCTGCAGAGTCCCAAAACAGGCGTTTTCAGCCCATTACCGGCATATGGAAGAAACAGCAGTAAGCACAGGGAAATATGTGCTTCTAAATCCAAAACGCAGCTATCTAAAAGAACGGTTGTCAATGTGTGCACTCAACTTCCAGAGTTAAACCCGTGTGTGGATTCAGCAGTCTGCAAACACGTTCTCTGCAGAGTCCCAAAACAGGCGTTTTCTGCCCATTACCGGCATATGGAAGAAACAGCAGTAAGCACAGGGAAATATCTGCTTCTAAATCCAAAACGCAGCTATCTAACAGAACGGTTGTCAATGTGTGCACTCAACTTCCAGAGTTAAACCCGTGTGTGGATTCAGCAGTCTGCAAACACTTTCTCTGCAGAGTCCCAAAACAGGCGTTTTCAGCCCATTACCGGCATATGGAAGAAACAGCAGTAAGCACAGGGAAATATCTGCTTCTAAATCCAAAACGCAGCTATCTAACAGAACGGTTGTCAAGGTGTGCACTCAACTTCCAGAGTTAAACCCGGGTGTGGATTCAGCAGTCTGCAAACACTTTCTCTGCAGAGTCCCAAAACAGGCGTTTTCAGCCCATTACCGGCATATGGAAGAAACAGCAGTAAGCACAGGGAAATATCTGCTTCTAAATCCAAAACGCAGCTATCTAACAAAACGGTTGTCAATGTGTGCACTCAACTTCCAGAGTTAAACCCGTGTGTGGATTCAGCAGTCTGCAAACACTTTCTCTGCAGAGTCCCAAACCAGGCGTTTTCAGCCCATTACCGGCATATGGAAGAAACAGCAGTAAGCACAGGGAAATATCTGCTTCTAAATCCAAAACGCAGCTATCTAACAGAACGGTTGTCAATGTGTGCACTCAACTTCCAGAGTTAAACCCGTGTGTGGATTCAGCAGTCTGCAAACATCTTCTCTGCAGAGTCCCAAAACAGGCGTTTTCAGCCCATTACCGGCATATGGAAGAAACAGCAGTAAGCACAGGGAAATATCTGCTTCTAAATCCAAAACGCAGCTATCTAACAGAACGGTTGTCAATGTGTGCACTCAACTTCCAGAGTTAAACCCGTGTGTGGATTCAGCAGTCTGCAAACACTTTCTCTGCAGAGTCCCAAAACAGGCGTTTTCAGCCCATTACCGGCATATGGAAGAAACAGCAGTAAGCACAGGGAAATATGTGCTTCTAAATCCAAAACGCAGCTATCTAAAAGAACGGTTGTCAATGTGTGCACTCAACTTCCAGAGTTAAACCCGTGTGTGGATTCAGCAGTCTGCAAACACGTTCTCTGCAGAGTCCCAAAACAGGCGTTTTCTGCCCATTACCGGCATATGGAAGAAACAGCAGTAAGCACAGGGAAATATCTGCTTCTAAATCCAAAACGCAGCTATCTAACAGAACGGTTGTCAATGTGTGCACTCAACTTCCAGAGTTAAACCCGTGTGTGGATTCAGCAGTCTGCAAACACTTTCTCTGCAGAGTCCCAAAACAGGCGTTTTCAGCCCATTATCGGCATATGGAAGAAACAGCAGTAAGCACAGGGAAATATCTGCTTCTAAATCCAAAACGCAGCTATCTAACAGAACGGTTGTCAATGTGTGCACTCAACTTCCAGAGTTAAACCCGTGTGTGGATTCAGCAGTCTGCAAACACTTTCTCTGCAGAGTCCCAAAACAGGCGTTTTCAGCCCATTACCGGCATATGGAAGAAACAGCAGTAAGCACAGGGAAATATCTGCTTCTAAATCCAAAACGCAGCTATCTAACAGAACGGTTGTCAATGTGTGCACTCAACTTCCAGAGTTAAACCCGGGTGTGGATTCAGCAGTCTGCAAACACTTTCTCTGCAGAGTCCCAAAACAGGCGTTTTCAGCCCATTACCGGCATATGGAAGAAACAGCAGTAAGCACAGGGAAATATCTGCTTCTAAATCCAAAACGCAGCTATCTAACAAAACGGTTGTCAATGTGTGCACTCAACTTCCAGAGTTAAACCCGTGTGTGGATTCAGCAGTCTGCAAACACTTTCTCTGCAGAGTCCCAAAACAGGTGTTTTCAGCCCATTACCGGCATATGGAAGAAACAGCAGTAAGCACAGGGAAATATCTGCTTCTAAATCCAAAACGCAGCTATCTAACAGAACGGTTGTCAATGTGTGCACTCAACTTCCAGAGTTAAACCCGTGTGTGGATTCAGCAGTCTGCAAACATCTTCTCTGCAGAGTCCCAAAACAGGCGTTTTCAGCCCATTACCGGCATATGGAAGAAACAGCAGTAAGCACAGGGAAATATCTGCTTCTAAATCCAAAACGCAGCTATCTAACAGAACGGTTGTCAATGTGTGCACTCAACTTCCAGAGTTAAACCCGTGTGTGGATTCAGCAGTCTGCAAACACTTTCTCTGCAGAGTCCCAAAACAGGCGTTTTCTGCCCATTACCGGCATATGGAAGAAACAGCAGTAAGCACAGGGAAATATCTGCTTCTAAATCCAAAACGCAGCTATCTAACAGAACGGTTGTCAATGTGTGCACTCAACTTCCAGAGTTAAACCCGTGTGTGGATTCAGCAGTCTGCAAACACTTTCTCTGCAGAGTCCCAAAACAGGCGTTTTCAGCCCATTACCGGCATATGGAAGAAACAGCAGTAAGCACAGGGAAATATGTGCTTCTAAATCCAAAACGCAGCTATCTAACAGAACGGTTGTCAATGTGTGCACTCAACTTCCAGAGTTAAACCCGTGTGTGGATTCAGCAGTCTGCAAACACTTTCTCTGCAGAGTCCCAAACCAGGCGTTTTCAGCCCATTACCGGCATATGGAAGAAACAGCAGTCAGCACAGGGAAATATCTGCTTCTAAATCCAAAACGCAGCTATCTAACAGAACGGTTGTCAATGTGTGCACTCAACTTCCAGAGTTAAACCCGTGTGTGGATTCAGCAGTCTGCAAACACTTTCTCTGCAGAGTCCCAAAACAGGCGTTTTCAGCCCATTACCGGCATATGGAAGAAACAGCAGTAAGCACAGGGAAATATCTGCTTCTAAATCCAAAACGCAGCTATCTAACAGAACGGTTGTCAATGTGTGCACTCAACTTCCAGAGTTAAACCCGTGTGTGGATTCAGCAGTCTGCAAACACTTTCTCTGCAGAGTCCCAAAACAGGCGTTTTCAGCCCATTACCGGCATATGGAAGAAACAGCAGTCAGCACAGGGAAATATCTGCTTCTAAATCCAAAACGCAGCTATCTAACAGAACGGTTGTCAATGTGTGCACTCAACTTCCAGAGTTAAACCCGTGTGTGGATTCAGCAGTCTGCAAACATCTTCTCTGCAGAGTCCCAAAACAGGCGTTTTCAGCCCATTACCGGCATATGGAAGAAACAGCAGTAAGCACAGGGAAATATCTGCTTCTAAATCCAAAACGCAGCTATCTAACAGAACGGTTGTCAATGTGTGCACTCAACTTCCAGAGCTAAACCCGTGTGTGGATTCAGCAGTCTGCAAACACTTTCTCTGCAGAGTCCCAAAACAGGCGTTTTCAGCCCATTACCGGCATATGGAAGAAACAGCAGTAAGCACAGGGAAATATCTGCTTCTAAATCCAAAACGCAGCTATCTAACAGAACGGTTGTCAATGTGTGCACTCAACTTCCAGAGTTAAACCCGTGTGTGGATTCAGCAGTCTGCAAACACTTTCTCTGCAGAGTCCCAAAACAGGCGTTTTCAGCCCATTACCGGCATATGGAAGAAACAGCAGTCAGCACAGGGAAATATCTGCTTCTAAATCCAAAACGCAGCTATCTAACAGAACGGTTGTCAATGTGTGCACTCAACTTCCAGAGTTAAACCCGTGTGTGGATTCAGCAGTCTGCAAACACTTTCTCTGCAGAGTCCCAAACCAGGCGTTTTCAGCCCATTACCGGCATATGGAAGAAACAGCAGTAAGCACAGGGAAATATCTGCTTCTAAATCCAAAACGCAGCTATCTAACAGAACGGTTGTCAATGTGTGCACTCAACTTCCAGAGTTAAACCCGTGTGTGGATTCAGCAGTCTGCAAACACTTTCTCTGCAGAGTCCCAAACCAGGCGTTTTCAGCCCATTACCGGCATATGGAAGAAACAGCAGTAAGCACAGGGAAATATCTGCTTCTAAATCCAAAACGCAGCTATCTAACAGAACGGTTTTCAATGTGTGCACTCAACTTCCAGAGTTAAACCCGGGTGTGGATTCAGCAGTCTGCAAACACTTTCTCTGCAGAGTCCCAAAACAGGCGTTTTCAGCCCATTACCGGCATATGGAAGAAACAGCAGTAAGCACAGGGAAATATCTGCTTCTAAATCCAAAACGCAGCTATCTAACAAAACGGTTGTCAATGTGTGCACTCAACTTCCAGAGTTAAACCCGTGTGTGGATTCAGCAGTCTGCAAACACTTTCTCTGCAGAGTCCCAAACCAGGCGTTTTCAGCCCATTACCGGCATATGGAAGAAACAGCAGTAAGCACAGGGAAATATCTGCTTCTAAATCCAAAACGCAGCTATCTAACAGAACGGTTGTCAATGTGTGCACTCAACTTCCAGAGTTAAACCCGTGTGTGGATTCAGCAGTCTGCAAACATCTTCTCTGCAGAGTCCCAAAACAGGCGTTTTCAGCCCATTACCGGCATATGGAAGAAACAGCAGTAAGCACAGGGAAATATCTGCTTCTAAATCCAAAACGCAGCTATCTAACAGAACGGTTGTCAATGTGTGCACTCAACTTCCAGAGTTAAACCCGTGTGTGGATTCAGCAGTCTGCAAACACTTTCTCTGCAGAGTCCCAAAACAGGCGTTTTCAGCCCATTACCGGCATATGGAAGAAACAGCAGTAAGCACAGGGAAATATGTGCTTCTAAATCCAAAACGCAGCTATCTAACAGAACGGTTGTCAATGTGTGCACTCAACTTCCAGAGTTAAACCCGTGTGTGGATTCAGCAGTCTGCAAACACTTTCTCTGCAGAGTCCCAAAACAGGCGTTTTCAGCCCATTACCGGCATATGGAAGAAACAGCAGTAAGCACAGGGAAATATCTGCTTCTAAATCCAAAACGCAGCTATCTAACAGAACGGTTGTCAATGTGTGCACTCAACTTCCAGAGTTAAACCCGTGTGTGGATTCAGCAGTCTGCAAACACTTTCTCTGCAGAGTCCCAAAACAGGCGTTTTCAGCCCATTACCGGCATATGGAAGAAACAGCAGTAAGCACAGGGAAATATCTGCTTCTAAATCCAAAACGCAGCTATCTAACAGAACGGTTGTCAATGTGTGCACTCAACTTCCAGAGTTAAACCCGGGTGTGGATTCAGCAGTCTGCAAACACTTTCTCTGCAGAGTCCCAAAACAGGCGTTTTCAGCCCATTACCGGCATATGGAAGAAACAGCAGTAAGCACAGGGAAATATCTGCTTCTAAATCCAAAACGCAGCTATCTAACAAAACGGTTGTCAATGTGTGCACTCAACTTCCAGAGTTAAACCCGTGTGTGGATTCAGCAGTCTGCAAACACTTTCTCTGCAGAGTCCCAAACCAGGCGTTTTCAGCCCATTACCGGCATATGGAAGAAACAGCAGTAAGCACAGGGAAATATCTGCTTCTAAATCCAAAACGCAGCTATCTAACAGAACGGTTGTCAATGTGTGCACTCAACTTCCAGAGTTAAACCCGTGTGTGGATTCAGGAGTCTGCAAACATCTTCTCTGCAGAGTCCCAAAACAGGCGTTTTCAGCCCATTACCGGCATATGGAAGAAACAGCAGTAAGCACAGGGAAATATCTGCTTCTAAATCCAAAACGCAGCTATCTAACAGAAAGGTTGTCAATGTGTGCACTCAACTTCCAGAGTTAAACCCGTGTGTGGATTCAGCAGTCTGCAAACACTTTCTCTGCAGAGTCCCAAAACAGGCGTTTTCAGCCCATTACCGGCATATGGAAGAAACAGCAGTAAGCACAGGGAAATATGTGCTTCTAAATCCAAAACGCAGCTATCTAAAAGAACGGTTGTCAATGTGTGCACTCAACTTCCAGAGTTAAACCCGTGTGTGGATTCAGCAGTCTGCAAACACTTTCTCTGCAGAGTCCCAAAACAGGCGTTTTCAGCCCATTACCGGCATATGGAAGAAACAGCAGTAAGCACAGGGAAATATCTGCTTCTAAATCCAAAACGCAGCTATCTAACAGAACGGTTGTCAATGTGTGCACTCAACTTCCAGAGTTAAACCCGTGTGTGGATTCAGCAGTCTGCAAACACTTTCTCTGCAGAGTCCCAAAACAGGCGTTTTCAGCCCATTACCGGCATATGGAAGAAACAGCAGTAAGCACAGGGAAATATCTGCTTCTAAATCCAAAACGCAGCTATCTAACAGAACGGTTGTCAATGTGTGCACTCAACTTCCAGAGTTAAACCCGTGTGTGGATTCAGCAGTCTGCAAACATCTTCTCTGCAGAGTCCCAAAACAGGCGTTTTCAGCCCATTACCGGCATATGGAAGAAACAGCAGTAAGCACAGGGAAATATCTGCTTCTAAATCCAAAACGCAGCTATCTAACAGAACGGTTGTCAATGTGTGCACTCAACTTCCAGAGTTAAACCCGTGTGTGGATTCAGCAGTCTGCAAACACTTTCTCTGCAGAGTCCCAAAACAGGCGTTTTCTGCCCATTACCTTCATATGGAAGAAACAGCAGTAAGCACAGGGAAATATCTGCTTCTAAATCCAAAACGCAGCTATCTAACAGAACAGTTGTCAATGAGTGCACTCAACTTCCAGAGTTAAACCCGTGAGTGGATTCAGCAGTCTTCAAACATCTTCTCTGCAGAGTCCCAAAACAGGCGTTTTCAGCCCATTACCGGCATATGGAAGAAACAGCAGTAAGCACAGGGAAATATCTGCTTCTAAATCCAAAACGCAGCTATCTAACAGAACGGTTGTCAATGTGTGCACTCAACTTCCAGAGTTAAACCCGTGTGTGGATTCAGCAGTCTGCAAACACTTTCTCTGCAGAGTCCCAAAACAGGCGTTTTCAGCCCATTACCGGCATATGGAAGAAACAGCAGTAAGCACAGGGAAATATCTACTTCTAAATCCAAAACGCAGCTATCTAACAGAACGGTTGTCAATGTGTGCACTCAACTTCCAGAGTTAAACCCGTGTGTGGATTCAGCAGTCTGCAAACACTTTCTCTGCAGAGTCCCAAAACAGGCGTTTTCAGCCCATTACCGGCATATGGAAGAAACAGCAGTAAGCACAGGGAAATATCTGCTTCTAAATCCAAAACGCAGCTATCTAACAGAACGGTTGTCAATGTGTGCACTCAACTTCCAGAGTTAAACCCGTGTGTGGATTCAGCAGTCTGCAAACATCTTCTCTGCAGAGTCCCAAAACAGGCGTTTTCAGCCCATTACCGGCATATGGAAGAAACAGCAGTAAGCACAGGGAAATATCTGCTTCTAAATCCAAAACGCAGCTATCTAACAGAACGGTTGTCAATGTGTGCACTCAACTTCCAGAGTTAAACCCGTGTGTGGATTCAGCAGTCTGCAAACACTTTCTCTGCAGGGTCCCAAAACAGGCGTTTTCTGCCCATTACCTTCATATGGAAGAAACAGCAGTAAGCACAGGGAAATATCTGCTTCTAAATCCAAAACGCAGCTATCTAACAGAACGGTTGTCAATGTGTGCACTCAACTTCCAGAGTTAAACCCGTGTGTGGATTCAGCAGTCTGCAAACACTTTCTCTGCAGAGTCCCAAAACAGGCGTTTTCAGCCCATTACCGGCATATGGAAGAAACAGCAGTAAGCACAGGGAAATATCTGCTTCTAAATCCAAAACGCAGCTATCTAACAGAACGGTTGTCAATGTGTGCACTCAACTTCCAGAGTTAAACCCGTGTGTGGATTCAGCAGTCTGCAAACACTTTCTCTGCAGAGTCCCAAAACAGGCGTTTTCAGCCCATTACCGGCATATGGAAGAAACAGCAGTAAGCACAGGGAAATATCTGCTTCTAAATCCAAAACGCAGCTATCTAACAGAACGGTTTTCAATGTGTGCACTCAACTTCCAGAGTTAAACCCGGGTATGGATTCAGCAGTCTGCAAACACTTTCTCTGCAGAGTCCCAAAACAGGCGTTTTCAGCCCATTACCGGCATATGGAAGAAACAGCAGTAAGCACAGGGAAATATCTGCTTCTAAATCCAAAACACAGCTATCTAACAAAACGGTTGTCAATGTGTGCACTCAACTTCCAGAGTTAAACCCGTGTGTGGATTCAGCAGTCTGCAAACACTTTCTCTGCAGAGTCCCAAACCAGGCGTTTTCAGCCCATTACCGGCTTATGGAAGAAACAGCAGTAAGCACAGGGAAATATCTGCTTCTAAATCCAAAACGCAGCTATCTAACAGAACGGTTGTCAATGTGTGCACTCAACTTCCAGAGTTAAACCCGTGTGTGGATTCAGCAGTCTGCAAACATCTTCTCTGCAGAGTCCCAAAACAGGCGTTTTCAGCCCATTACCGGCATATGGAAGAAACAGCAGTAAGCACAGGGAAATATCTGCTTCTAAATCCAAAACGCAGCTATCTAACAGAACGGTTGTCAATGTGTGCACTCAACTTCCAGAGTTAAACCCGTGTGTGGATTCAGCAGTCTGCAAACACTTTCTCTGCAGAGTCCCAAAACAGGCGTTTTCAGCCCATTACCGGCATATGGAAGAAACAGCAGTAAGCACAGGGAAATATGTGCTTCTAAATCCAAAACGCAGCTATCTAAAAGAACGGTTGTCAATGTGTGCACTCAACTTCCAGAGTTAAACCCGTGTGTGGATTCAGCAGTCTGCAAACACTTTCTCTGCACAGTCCCAAAACAGGCGTTTTCAGCCCATTACCGGCATATGGAAGAAACAGCAGTAAGCACAGGGAAATATCTGCTTCTAAATCCAAAACGCAGCTATCTAACAGAACGGTTGTCAATGTGTGCACTCAACTTCCAGAGTTAAACCCGTGTGTGGATTCAGCAGTCTGCAAACACTTTCTCTGCAGAGTCCCAAAACAGGCGTTTTCAGCCCATTACCGGCATATGGAAGAAACAGCAGTAAGCACAGGGAAATATCTGCTTCTAAATCCAAAACGCAGCTATCTAACAGAACGGTTGTCAATGTGTGCACTCAACTTCCAGAGTTAAACCCGTGTGTGGATTCAGCAGTCTGCAAACACTTTCTCTGCAGAGTCCCAAAACAGGCGTTTTCAGCCCATTACCGGCATATGGAAGAAACAGCAGTAAGCACAGGGAAATATCTGCTTCTAAATCCAAAACGCAGCTATCTAACAGAACGGTTGTCAATGTGTGCACTCAACTTCCAGAGTTAAACCCGGGTGTGGATTCAGCAGTCTGCAAACACTTTCTCTGCAGAGTCCCAAAACAGGCGTTTTCAGCCCATTACCGGCATATGGAAGAAACAGCAGTAAGCACAGGGAAATATCTGCTTCTAAATCCAAAACGCAGCTATCTAACAAAACGGTTGTCAATGTGTGCACTCAACTTCCAGAGTTAAACCCGTGTGTGGATTCAGCAGTCTGCAAACACTTTCTCTGCAGAGTCCCAAACCAGGCGTTTTCAGCCCATTACCGGCATATGGAAGAAACAGCAGTAAGCACAGGGAAATATCTGCTTCTAAATCCAAAACGCAGCTATCTAACAGAACGGTTGTCAATGTGTGCACTCAACTTCCAGAGTTAAACCCGTGTGTGGATTCAGGAGTCTGCAAACATCTTCTCTGCAGAGTCCCAAAACAGGCGTTTTCAGCCCATTACCGGCATATGGAAGAAACAGCAGTAAGCACAGGGAAATATCTGCTTCTAAATCCAAAACGCAGCTATCTAACAGAAAGGTTGTCAATGTGTGCACTCAACTTCCAGAGTTAAACCCGTGTGTGGATTCAGCAGTCTGCAAACACTTTCTCTGCAGAGTCCCAAAACAGGCGTTTTCAGCCCATTACCGGCATATGGAAGAAACAGCAGTAAGCACAGGGAAATATGTGCTTCTAAATCCAAAACGCAGCTATCTAAAAGAACGGTTGTCAATGTGTGCACTCAACTTCCAGAGTTAAACCCGTGTGTGGATTCAGCAGTCTGCAAACACTTTCTCTGCAGAGTCCCAAAACAGGCGTTTTCAGCCCATTACCGGCATATGGAAGAAACAGCAGTAAGCACAGGGAAATATCTGCTTCTAAATCCAAAACGCAGCTATCTAACAGAACGGTTGTCAATGTGTGCACTCAACTTCCAGAGTTAAACCCGTGTGTGGATTCAGCAGTCTGCAAACACTTTCTCTGCAGAGTCCCAAAACAGGCGTTTTCAGCCCATTACCGGCATATGGAAGAAACAGCAGTAAGCACAGGGAAATATCTGCTTCTAAATCCAAAACGCAGCTATCTAACAGAACGGTTGTCAATGTGTGCACTCAACTTCCAGAGTTAAACCCGTGTGTGGATTCAGCAGTCTGCAAACATCTTCTCTGCAGAGTCCCAAAACAGGCGTTTTCAGCCCATTACCGGCATATGGAAGAAACAGCAGTAAGCACAGGGAAATATCTGCTTCTAAATCCAAAACGCAGCTATCTAACAGAACGGTTGTCAATGTGTGCACTCAACTTCCAGAGTTAAACCCGTGTGTGGATTCAGCAGTCTGCAAACACTTTCTCTGCAGAGTCCCAAAACAGGCGTTTTCTGCCCATTACCTTCATATGGAAGAAACAGCAGTAAGCACAGGGAAATATCTGCTTCTAAATCCAAAACGCAGCTATCTAACAGAACAGTTGTCAATGAGTGCACTCAACTTCCAGAGTTAAACCCGTGAGTGGATTCAGCAGTCTTCAAACATCTTCTCTGCAGAGTCCCAAAACAGGCGTTTTCAGCCCATTACCGGCATATGGAAGAAACAGCAGTAAGCACAGGGAAATATCTGCTTCTAAATCCAAAACGCAGCTATCTAACAGAACGGTTGTCAATGTGTGCACTCAACTTCCAGAGTTAAACCCGTGTGTGGATTCAGCAGTCTGCAAACACTTTCTCTGCAGAGTCCCAAAACAGGCGTTTTCAGCCCATTACCGGCATATGGAAGAAACAGCAGTAAGCACAGGGAAATATCTACTTCTAAATCCAAAACGCAGCTATCTAACAGAACGGTTGTCAATGTGTGCACTCAACTTCCAGAGTTAAACCCGTGTGTGGATTCAGCAGTCTGCAAACACTTTCTCTGCAGAGTCCCAAAACAGGCGTTTTCAGCCCATTACCGGCATATGGAAGAAACAGCAGTAAGCACAGGGAAATATCTGCTTCTAAATCCAAAACGCAGCTATCTAACAGAACGGTTGTCAATGTGTGCACTCAACTTCCAGAGTTAAACCCGTGTGTGGATTCAGCAGTCTGCAAACATCTTCTCTGCAGAGTCCCAAAACAGGCGTTTTCAGCCCATTACCGGCATATGGAAGAAACAGCAGTAAGCACAGGGAAATATCTGCTTCTAAATCCAAAACGCAGCTATCTAACAGAACGGTTGTCAATGTGTGCACTCAACTTCCAGAGTTAAACCCGTGTGTGGATTCAGCAGTCTGCAAACACTTTCTCTGCAGGGTCCCAAAACAGGCGTTTTCTGCCCATTACCTTCATATGGAAGAAACAGCAGTAAGCACAGGGAAATATCTGCTTCTAAATCCAAAACGCAGCTATCTAACAGAACGGTTGTCAATGTGTGCACTCAACTTCCAGAGTTAAACCCGTGTGTGGATTCAGCAGTCTGCAAACACTTTCTCTGCAGAGTCCCAAAACAGGCGTTTTCAGCCCATTACCGGCATATGGAAGAAACAGCAGTAAGCACAGGGAAATATCTGCTTCTAAATCCAAAACGCAGCTATCTAACAGAACGGTTGTCAATGTGTGCACTCAACTTCCAGAGTTAAACCCGTGTGTGGATTCAGCAGTCTGCAAACACTTTCTCTGCAGAGTCCCAAAACAGGCGTTTTCAGCCCATTACCGGCATATGGAAGAAACAGCAGTAAGCACAGGGAAATATCTGCTTCTAAATCCAAAACGCAGCTATCTAACAGAACGGTTTTCAATGTGTGCACTCAACTTCCAGAGTTAAACCCGGGTATGGATTCAGCAGTCTGCAAACACTTTCTCTGCAGAGTCCCAAAACAGGCGTTTTCAGCCCATTACCGGCATATGGAAGAAACAGCAGTAAGCACAGGGAAATATCTGCTTCTAAATCCAAAACACAGCTATCTAACAAAACGGTTGTCAATGTGTGCACTCAACTTCCAGAGTTAAACCCGTGTGTGGATTCAGCAGTCTGCAAACACTTTCTCTGCAGAGTCCCAAACCAGGCGTTTTCAGCCCATTACCGGCTTATGGAAGAAACAGCAGTAAGCACAGGGAAATATCTGCTTCTAAATCCAAAACGCAGCTATCTAACAGAACGGTTGTCAATGTGTGCACTCAACTTCCAGAGTTAAACCCGTGTGTGGATTCAGCAGTCTGCAAACATCTTCTCTGCAGAGTCCCAAAACAGGCGTTTTCAGCCCATTACCGGCATATGGAAGAAACAGCAGTAAGCACAGGGAAATATCTGCTTCTAAATCCAAAACGCAGCTATCTAACAGAACGGTTGTCAATGTGTGCACTCAACTTCCAGAGTTAAACCCGTGTGTGGATTCAGCAGTCTGCAAACACTTTCTCTGCAGAGTCCCAAAACAGGCGTTTTCAGCCCATTACCGGCATATGGAAGAAACAGCAGTAAGCACAGGGAAATATGTGCTTCTAAATCCAAAACGCAGCTATCTAAAAGAACGGTTGTCAATGTGTGCACTCAACTTCCAGAGTTAAACCCGTGTGTGGATTCAGCAGTCTGCAAACACTTTCTCTGCACAGTCCCAAAACAGGCGTTTTCAGCCCATTACCGGCATATGGAAGAAACAGCAGTAAGCACAGGGAAATATCTGCTTCTAAATCCAAAACGCAGCTATCTAACAGAACGGTTGTCAATGTGTGCACTCAACTTCCAGAGTTAAACCCGTGTGTGGATTCAGCAGTCTGCAAACACTTTCTCTGCAGAGTCCCAAAACAGGCGTTTTCAGCCCATTACCGGCATATGGAAGAAACAGCAGTAAGCACAGGGAAATATCTGCTTCTAAATCCAAAACGCAGCTATCTAACAGAACGGTTGTCAATGTGTGCACTCAACTTCCAGAGTTAAACCCGGGTGTGGATTCAGCAGTCTGCAAACACTTTCTCTGCAGAGTCCCAAAACAGGCGTTTTCAGCCCATTACCGGCATATGGAAGAAACAGCAGTAAGCACAGGGAAATATCTGCTTCTAAATCCAAAACGCAGCTATCTAACAAAACGGTTGTCAATGTGTGCACTCAACTTCCAGAGTTAAACCCGTGTGTGGATTCAGCAGTCTGCAAACACTTTCTCTGCAGAGTCCCAAACCAGGCGTTTTCAGCCCATTACCGGCATATGGAAGAAACAGCAGTAAGCACAGGGAAATATCTGCTTCTAAATCCAAAACGCAGCTATCTAACAGAACGGTTGTCAATGTGTGCACTCAACTTCCAGAGTTAAACCCGTGTGTGGATTCAGCAGTCTGCAAACATCTTCTCTGCAGAGTGCCAAAACAGGCGTTTTCAACCCATTACCGGCATATGGAAGAAACAGCAGTAAGCACAGGGAAATATCTGCTTCTAAATCCAAAACGCAGCTATCTAACAGAACGGTTGTCAATGTGTGCACTCAACTTCCACAGTTAAACCCGTGTGTGGATTCAGCAGTCTGCAAACACTTTCTCTGCAGAGTCCCAAAACAGGCGTTTTCAGCCCATTACCGGCATATGGAAGAAACAGCAGTAAGCACAGGGAAATATGTGCTTCTAAATCCAAAACGCAGCTATCTAAAAGAACGGTTGTCAATGTGTGCACTCAACTTCCAGAGTTAAACCCGTGTGTGGATTCAGCAGTCTGCAAACACTTTCTCTGCACAGTCCCAAAACAGGCGTTTTCAGCCCATTACCGGCATATGGAAGAAACAGCAGTAAGCACAGGGAAATATCTGCTTCTAAATCCAAAACGCAGCTATCTAACAGAACGGTTGTCAATGTGTGCACTCAACTTCCAGAGTTAAACCCGTGTGTGGATTCAGCAGTCTGCAAACACTTTCTCTGCAGAGTCCCAAAACAGGCGTTTTCAGCCCATTACCGGCATATGGAAGAAACAGCAGTAAGCACAGGGAAATATCTGCTTCTAAATCCAAAACGCAGCTATCTAACAGAACGGTTGTCAATGTGTGCACTCAACTTCCAGAGTTAAACCCGGGTGTGGATTCAGCAGTCTGCAAACACTTTCTCTGCAGAGTCCCAAAACAGGCGTTTTCAGCCCATTACCGGCATATGGAAGAAACAGCAGTAAGCACAGGGAAATATCTGCTTCTAAATCCAAAACGCAGCTATCTAACAGAACGGTTGTCAATGTGTGCACTCAACTTCCAGAGTTAAACCCGTGTGTGGATTCAGCAGTCTGCAAACACTTTCTCTGCAGAGTCCCAAAACAGGCTTTTTCAGCCCATTACCGGTATATGGAAGAAACAGCAGTAAGCACAGGGAAATATCTGCTTCTAAATCCAAAACGCAGCTATCTAACAGAACGGTTGTCAATGTGTGCACTCAACTTCCAGAGTTAAACCCGTGTGTGGATTCAGCAGTCTGCAAACATCTTCTCTGCAGAGTCCCAAAACAGGCGTTTTAAGCCCATTACCGGCATATGGAAGAAACAGCAGTAAGCACAGGGAAATATCTGCTTCTAAATCCAAAACGCAGCTATCTAACAGAACGGTTGTCAATGTGTGCACTCAACTTCCAGAGTTAAACCCGTGTGTGGATTCAGCAGTCTGCAAACACTTTCTCTGCAGAGTCCCAAAACAGGCGTTTTCTGCCCATTACCGGCATATGGAAGAAACAGCAGTAAGCACAGGGAAATATCTGCTTCTAAATCCAAAACGCAGCTATCTAACAGAACGGTTGTCAATGTGTGCACTCAACTTCCAGAGTTAAACCCGTGTGTGGATTCAGCAGTCTGCAAACACTTTCTCTGCAGAGTCCCAAAACAGGCGTTTTCAGCCCATTACCGGCATATGGAAGAAACAGCAGTAAGCACAGGGAAATATCTGCTTCTAAATCCAAAACGCAGCTATCTAACAGAACGGTTGTCAATGTGTGCACTCAACTTCCACAGTTAAACCCGTGTGTGGATTCAGCAGTCTGCAAACACTTTCTCTGCAGAGTCCCAAACCAGGCGTTTTCAGCCCATTACCTTCATATAGAAGAAACAGCAGTAAGCACAGGGAAATATCTGCTTCTAAATCCAAAACGCAGCTATCTAACAGAACGGTTGTCATTGTGTGCACTCAACTTCCAGAGTTAAACCCGTGTGTGGATTCAGCAGTCTGCAAACACTTTCTCTGCAGAGTCCCAAAACAGGCGTTTTCAGCCCATTACCGGCATATGGAAGAAACAGCAGTAAGCACAGGGAAATATCTGCTTCTAAATCCAAAACGCAGCTATCTAACAGAACGGTTGTCATTGTGTGCACTCAACTTCCAGAGTTAAACCCGTGTGTGGATTCAGCAGTCTGCAAACACTTTCTCTGCAGAGTCCCAAAACAGGCGTTTTCAGCCCATTACCGGCATATGGAAGAAACAGCAGTAAGCACAGGGAAATATCTGCTTCTAAATCCAAAACGCAGCTATCTAACAGAACGGTTGTCAATGTGTGCACTCAACTTCCAGAGTTAAACCCGTGTGTGGATTCAGCAGTCTGCAAACACTTTCTCTGCAGAGTCCCAAAACAGGCGTTTTCAGCCCATTACCGGCATATGGAAGAAACAGCAGTAAGCACAGGGAAATATCTGCTTCTAAATCCAAAACGCAGCTATCTAACAGAACGGTTGTCAATGTGTGCACTCAACTTCCAGAGTTAAACCCGTGTGTGGATTCAGCAGTCTGCAAACACTTTCTCTGCAGAGTCCCAAAACAGGCGTTTTCAGCCCATTACCGGCATATGGAAGAAACAGCAGTAAGCACAGGGAAATATCTGCTTCTAAATCCAAAACGCAGCTATCTAACAGAACGGTTGTCAATGTGTGCACTCAACTTCCAGAGTTAAACCCGTGTGTGGATTCAGCAGTCTGCAAACACTTTCTCTGCAGAGTCCCAAAACAGGCGTTTTCAGCCCATTACCGGCATATGGAAGAAACAGCAGTAAGCACAGGGAAATATCTGCTTCTAAATCCAAAACGCAGCTATCTAACAGAACGGTTGTCAATGTGTGCACTCAACTTCCACAGTTAAACCCGTGTGTGGATTCAGCAGTCTGCAAACACTTTCTCTGCAGAGTCCCAAAACAGGCGTTTTCTGCCCATTACCTTCATATGGAAGAAACAGCAGTAAGCACAGGGAAATATCTGCTTCTAAATCCAAAACGCAGCTATCTAACAGAACGGTTGTCAATGTGTGCACTCAACTTCCAGAGTTAAACCCGTGAGTGGATTCAGCAGTCTGCAAACATCTTCTCTGCAGAGTCCCAAAACAGGCGTTTTCAGCCCATTACCGGCATATGGAAGAAACAGCAGTAAGCACAGGGAAATATCTGCTTCTAAATCCAAAACGCAGCTATCTAACAGAACGGTTGTCAATGTGTGCACTCAACTTCCAGAGTTAAACCCGTGTGTGGATTCAGCAGTCTGCAAACACTTTCTCTGCAGAGTCCCAAAACAGGCGTTTTCAGCCCATTACCGGCATATGGAAGAAACAGCAGTAAGCACAGGGAAATATGTGCTTCTAAATCCAAAACGCAGCTATCTAAAAGAACGGTTGTCAATGTGTGCACTCAACTTCCAGAGTTAAACCCGTGTGTGGATTCAGCAGTCTGCAAACACTTTCTCTGCAGAGTCCCAAAACAGGCGTTTTCAGCCCATTACCGGCATATGGAAGAAACAGCAGTAAGCACAGGGAAATATCTGCTTCTAAATCCAAAACGCAGCTATCTAACAGAACGGTTGTCAATGTGTGCACTCAACTTCCAGAGTTAAACCCGTGTGTGGATTCAGCAGTCTGCAAACACTTTCTCTGCAGAGTCCCAAAACAGGCGTTTTCAGCCCATTACCGGCATATGGAAGAAACAGCAGTAAGCACAGGGAAATATCTGCTTCTAAATCCAAAACGCAGCTATCTAACAGAACGGTTGTCAATGTGTGCACTCAACTTCCAGAGTTAAACCCGGGTGTGGATTCAGCAGTCTGCAAACACTTTCTCTGCAGAGTCCCAAAACAGGCGTTTTCAGCCCATTACCGGCATATGGAAGAAACAGCAGTAAGCACAGGGAAATATCTGCTTCTAAATCCAAAACGCAGCTATCTAACAAAACGGTTGTCAATGTGTGCACTCAACTTCCAGAGTTAAACCCGTGTGTGGATTCAGCAGTCTGCAAACACTTTCTCTGCAGAGTCCCAAACCAGGCGTTTTCAGCCCATTACCGGCATATGGAAGAAACAGCAGTAAGCACAGGGAAATATCTGCTTCTAAATCCAAAACGCAGCTATCTAACAGAACGGTTGTCAATGTGTGCACTCAACTTCCAGAGTTAAACCCGTGTGTGGATTCAGCAGTCTGCAAACATCTTCTCTGCAGAGTGCCAAAACAGGCGTTTTCAGCCCATTACCGGCATATGGAAGAAACAGCAGTAAGCACAGGGAAATATCTGCTTCTAAATCCAAAACGCAGCTATCTAACAGAACGGTTGTCAATGTGTGCACTCAACTTCCAGAGTTAAACCCGTGTGTGGATTCAGCAGTCTGCAAACACTTTCTCTGCAGAGTCCCAAAACAGGCGTTTTCAGCCCATTACCGGCATATGGAAGAAACAGCAATAAGCACAGGGAAATATGAGCTTCTAAATCCAAAACGCAGCTATCTAAAAGAACGGTTGTCAATGTGTGCACTCAACTTCCAGAGTTAAACCCGTGTGTGGATTCAGCAGTCTGCAAACACTTTCTCTGCACAGTCCCAAAACAGGCGTTTTCAGCCCATTACCGGCATATGGAAGAAACAGCAGTAAGCACAGGGAAATATCTGCTTCTAAATCCAAAACGCAGCTATCTAACAGAAAGGTTGTCAATGTGTGCACTCAACTTCCACAGTTAAACCCGTGTGTGGATTCAGCAGTCTTCAAACATCTTCTCTGCAGAGTCCCAAAACAGGCGTTTTCAGCCCATTACCGGCATATGGAAGAAACAGCAGTAAGCACAGGGAAATATCTGCTTCTAAATCCAAAACGCAGCTATCTAACAGAACGGTTGTCAATGTGTGCACTCAACTTCCAGAGCTAAACCCGTGTGTGGATTCAGCAGTCTGCAAACACTTTCTCTGCAGAGTCCCAAAACAGGCGTTTTCAGCCCATTACCGGCATATGGAAGAAACAGCAGTAAGCACAGGGAAATATCTGCTTCTAAATCCAAAACGCAGCTATCTAACAGAACGGTTGTCAATGTGTGCACTCAACTTCCAGAGTTAAACCCGTGTGTGGATTCAGCAGTCTGCAAACACTTTCTCTGCAGAGTCCCAAAACAGGCGTTTTCAGCCCATTACCGGCATATGGAAGAAACAGCAGTCAGCACAGGGAAATATCTGCTTCTAAATCCAAAACGCAGCTATCTAACAGAACGGTTGTCAATGTGTGCACTCAACTTCCAGAGTTAAACCCGTGTGTGGATTCAGCAGTCTGCAAACACTTTCTCTGCAGAGTCCCAAACCAGGCGTTTTCAGCCCATTACCGGCATATGGAAGAAACAGCAGTAAGCACAGGGAAATATCTGCTTCTAAATCCAAAACGCAGCTATCTAACAGAACGGTTGTCAATGTGTGCACTCAACTTCCAGAGTTAAACCCGTGTGTGGATTCAGCAGTCTGCAAACACTTTCTCTGCAGAGTCCCAAAACAGGCGTTTTCAGCCCATTACCGGCATATGGAAGAAACAGCAGTAAGCACAGGGAAATATCTGCTTCTAAATCCAAAACGCAGCTATCTAACAGAACGGTTTTCAATGTGTGCACTCAACTTCCAGAGTTAAACCCGGGTATGGATTCAGCAGTCTGCAAACACTTTCTCTGCAGAGTCCCAAAACAGGCGTTTTCAGCCCATTACCGGCATATGGAAGAAACAGCAGTAAGCACAGGGAAATATCTGCTTCTAAATCCAAAACACAGCTATCTAACAAAACGGTTGTCAATGTGTGCACTCAACTTCCAGAGTTAAACCCGTGTGTGGATTCAGCAGTCTGCAAACACTTTCTCTGCAGAGTCCCAAACCAGGCGTTTTCAGCCCATTACCGGCATATGGAAGAAACAGCAGTAAGCACAGGGAAATATCTGCTTCTAAATCCAAAACGCAGCTATCTAACAGAACGGTTGTCAATGTGTGCACTCAACTTCCAGAGTTAAACCCGTGTGTGGATTCAGCAGTCTGCAAACATCTTCTCTGCAGAGTCCCAAAACAGGCGTTTTCAGCCCATTACCGGCATATGGAAGAAACAGCAGTAAGCACAGGGAAATATCTGCTTCTAAATCAAAAACGCAGCTATCTAACAGAACGGTTGTCAATGTGTGCACTCAACTTCCAGAGTTAAACCCGTGTGTGGATTCAGCAGTCTGCAAACACTTTCTCTGCAGAGTCCCAAAACAGGCGTTTTCAGCCCATTACCGGCATATGGAAGAAACAGCAGTAAGCACAGGGAAATATGTGCTTCTAAATCCAAAACGCAGCTATCTAAAAGAACGGTTGTCAATGTGTGCACTCAACTTCCAGAGTTAAACCCGTGTGTGGATTCAGCAGTCTGCAAACACTTTCTCTGCAGAGTCCCAAAACAGGCGTTTTCAGCCCATTACCGGCATATGGAAGAAACAGCAGTAAGCACAGGGAAATATCTGCTTCTAAATCCAAAACGCAGCTATCTAACAGAACGGTTGTCAATGTGTGCACTCAACTTCCAGAGTTAAATCCGGGTGTGGATTCAGCAGTCTGCAAACACTTTCTCTGCAGAGTCCCAAAACAGGCGTTTTCAGCCCATTACCGGCATATGGAAGAAACAGCAGTAAGCACAGGGAAATATCTGCTTCTAAATCCAAAACGCAGCTATCTAACAGAACGGTTGTCAATGTGTGCACTCAACTTCCAGAGTTAAACCCGTGTGTGGATTCAGCAGTCTGCAAACACTTTCTCTGCAGAGTCCCAAACCAGGCGTTTTCAGCCCATTACCGGCATATGGAAGAAACAGCAGTAAGCACAGGGAAATATCTGCTTCTAAATCCAAAACGCAGCTATCTAACAGAACGGTTGTCAATGTGTGCACTCAACTTCCAGAGTTAAACCCGTGTGTGGATTCAGCAGTCTGCAAACATCTTCTCTGCAGAGTGCCAAAACAGGCGTTTTCAGCCCATTACCGGCATATGGAAGAAACAGCAGTAAGCACAGGGAAATATCTGCTTCTAAATCCAAAACGCAGCTATCTAACAGAACGGTTGTCAATGTGTGCACTCAACTTCCAGAGTTAAACCCGTGTGTGGATTCAGCAGTCTGCAAACACTTTCTCTGCAGAGTCCCAAAACAGGCGTTTTCAGCCCATTACCGGCATATGGAAGAAACAGCAGTAAGCACAGGGAAATATGTGCTTCTAAATCCAAAACGCAGCTATCTAAAAGAACGGTTGTCAATGTGTGCACTCAACTTCCAGAGTTAAACCCGTGTGTGGATTCAGCAGTCTGCAAACACTTTCTCTGCACAGTCCCAAAACAGGCGTTTTCAGCCCATTACCGGCATATGGAAGAAACAGCAGTAAGCACAGGGAAATATCTGCTTCTAAATCCAAAACGCAGCTATCTAACAGAACGGTTGTCAATGTGTGCACTCAACTTCCAGAGTTAAACCCGTGTGTGGATTCAGCAGTCTGCAAACACTTTCTCTGCAGAGTCCCAAAACAGGCGTTTTCAGCCCATTACCGGCATATGGAAGAAACAGCAGTAAGCACAGGGAAATATCTGCTTCTAAATCCAAAACGCAGCTATCTAACAGAACGGTTGTCAATGTGTGCACTCAACTTCCAGAGTTAAACCCGGGTGTGGATTCAGCAGTCTGCAAACACTTTCTCTGCAGAGTCCCAAAACAGGCGTTTTCAGCCCATTACCGGCATATGGAAGAAACAGCAGTAAGCACAGGGAAATATCTGCTTCTAAATCCAAAACGCAGCTATCTAACAAAACGGTTGTCAATGTGTGCACTCAACTTCCAGAGTTAAACCCGTGTGTGGATTCAGCAGTCTGCAAACACTTTCTCTGCAGAGTCCCAAAACAGGCGTTTTCAGCCCATTACCGGTATATGGAAGAAACAGCAGTAAGCACAGGGAAATATCTGCTTCTAAATCCAAAACGCAGCTATCTAACAGAACGGTTGTCAATGTGTGCACTCAACTTCCAGAGTTAAACCCGTGTGTGGATTCAGCAGTCTGCAAACATCTTCTCTGCAGAGTCCCAAAACAGGCGTTTTAAGCCCATTACCGGCATATGGAAGAAACAGCAGTAAGCACAGGGAAATATCTGCTTCTAAATCCAAAACGCAGCTATCTAACAGAACGGTTGTCAATGTGTGCACTCAACTTCCAGAGTTAAACCCGTGTGTGGATTCAGCAGTCTGCAAACACTTTCTCTGCAGAGTCCCAAAACAGGCGTTTTCTGCCCATTACCGGCATATGGAAGAAACAGCAGTAAGCACAGGGAAATATCTGCTTCTAAATCCAAAACGCAGCTATCTAACAGAACGGTTGTCAATGTGTGCACTCAACTTCCAGAGTTAAACCCGTGTGTGGATTCAGCAGTCTGCAAACACTTTCTCTGCAGAGTCCCAAAACAGGCGTTTTCAGCCCATTACCGGCATATGGAAGAAACAGCAGTAAGCACAGGGAAATATCTGCTTCTAAATCCAAAACGCAGCTATCTAACAGAACGGTTGTCAATGTGTGCACTCAACTTCCACAGTTAAACCCGTGTGTGGATTCAGCAGTCTGCAAACACTTTCTCTGCAGAGTCCCAAACCAGGCGTTTTCAGCCCATTACCTTCATATGGAAGAAACAGCAGTAAGCACAGGGAAATATCTGCTTCTAAATCCAAAACGCAGCTATCTAACAGAACGGTTGTCATTGTGTGCACTCAACTTCCAGAGTTAAACCCGTGTGTGGATTCAGCAGTCTGCAAACACTTTCTCTGCAGAGTCCCAAAACAGGCGTTTTCAGCCCATTACCGGCATATGGAAGAAACAGCAGTAAGCACAGGGAAATATCTGCTTCTAAATCCAAAACGCAGCTATCTAACAGAACGGTTGTCATTGTGTGCACTCAACTTCCAGAGTTAAACCCGTGTGTGGATTCAGCAGTCTGCAAACACTTTCTCTGCAGAGTCCCAAAACAGGCGTTTTCAGCCCATTACCGGCATATGGAAGAAACAGCAGTAAGCACAGGGAAATATCTGCTTCTAAATCCAAAACGCAGCTATCTAACAGAACGGTTGTCAATGTGTGCACTCAACTTCCAGAGTTAAACCCGTGTGTGGATTCAGCAGTCTGCAAACATCTTCTCTGCAGAGTCCCAAAACAGGCGTTTTCAGCCCATTACCGGCATATGGAAGAAACAGCAGTAAGCACAGGGAAATATCTGCTTCTAAATCCAAAACGCAGCTATCTAACAGAACGGTTGTCAATGTGTGCACTCAACTTCCAGAGTTAAACCCGTGTGTGGATTCAGCAGTCTGCAAACACTTTCTCTGCAGAGTCCCAAAACAGGCGTTTTCAGCCCATTACCGGCATATGGAAGAAACAGCAGTAAGCACAGGGAAATATCTGCTTCTAAATCCAAAACGCAGCTATCTAACAGAACGGTTGTCAATGTGTGCACTCAACTTCCAGAGTTAAACCCGTGTGTGGATTCAGCAGTCTGCAAACACTTTCTCTGCAGAGTCCCAAAACAGGCGTTTTCAGCCCATTACCGGCATATGGAAGAAACAGCAGTAAGCACAGGGAAATATCTGCTTCTAAATCCAAAACGCAGCTATCTAACAGAACGGTTGTCAATGTGTGCACTCAACTTCCACAGTTAAACCCGTGTGTGGATTCAGCAGTCTGCAAACACTTTCTCTGCAGAGTCCCAAAACAGGCGTTTTCTGCCCATTACCTTCATATGGAAGAAACAGCAGTAAGCACAGGGAAATATCTGCTTCTAAATCCAAAACGCAGCTATCTAACAGAACGGTTGTCAATGTGTGCACTCAACTTCCAGAGTTAAACCCGTGAGTGGATTCAGCAGTCTGCAAACATCTTCTCTGCAGAGTCCCAAAACAGGCGTTTTCAGCCCATTACCGGCATATGGAAGAAACAGCAGTAAGCACAGGGAAATATCTGCTTCTAAATCCAAAACGCAGCTATCTAACAGAACGGTTGTCAATGTGTGCACTCAACTTCCAGAGTTAAATCCGGGTGTGGATTCAGCAGTCTGCAAACACTTTCTCTGCAGAGTCCCAAAACAGGCGTTTTCAGCCCATTACCGGCATATGGAAGAAACAGCAGTAAGCACAGGGAAATATCTGCTTCTAAATCCAAAACGCAGCTATCTAACAGAACGGTTGTCAATGTGTGCACTCAACTTCCAGAGTTAAACCCGTGTGTGGATTCAGCAGTCTGCAAACACTTTCTCTGCAGAGTCCCAAACCAGGCGTTTTCAGCCCATTACCGGCATATGGAAGAAACAGCAGTAAGCACAGGGAAATATCTGCTTCTAAATCCAAAACGCAGCTATCTAACAGAACGGTTGTCAATGTGTGCACTCAACTTCCAGAGTTAAACCCGTGTGTGGATTCAGCAGTCTGCAAACATCTTCTCTGCAGAGTGCCAAAACAGGCGTTTTCAGCCCATTACCGGCATATGGAAGAAACAGCAGTAAGCACAGGGAAATATCTGCTTCTAAATCCAAAACGCAGCTATCTAACAGAACGGTTGTCAATGTGTGCACTCAACTTCCAGAGTTAAACCCGTGTGTGGATTCAGCAGTCTGCAAACACTTTCTCTGCAGAGTCCCAAAACAGGCGTTTTCAGCCCATTACCGGCATATGGAAGAAACAGCAGTAAGCACAGGGAAATATGTGCTTCTAAATCCAAAACGCAGCTATCTAAAAGAACGGTTGTCAATGTGTGCACTCAACTTCCAGAGTTAAACCCGTGTGTGGATTCAGCAGTCTGCAAACACTTTCTCTGCACAGTCCCAAAACAGGCGTTTTCAGCCCATTACCGGCATATGGAAGAAACAGCAGTAAGCACAGGGAAATATCTGCTTCTAAATCCAAAACGCAGCTATCTAACAGAACGGTTGTCAATGTGTGCACTCAACTTCCAGAGTTAAACCCGTGTGTGGATTCAGCAGTCTGCAAACACTTTCTCTGCAGAGTCCCAAAACAGGCGTTTTCAGCCCATTACCGGCATATGGAAGAAACAGCAGTAAGCACAGGGAAATATCTGCTTCTAAATCCAAAACGCAGCTATCTAACAGAACGGTTGTCAATGTGTGCACTCAACTTCCAGAGTTAAACCCGGGTGTGGATTCAGCAGTCTGCAAACACTTTCTCTGCAGAGTCCCAAAACAGGCGTTTTCAGCCCATTACCGGCATATGGAAGAAACAGCAGTAAGCACAGGGAAATATCTGCTTCTAAATCCAAAACGCAGCTATCTAACAAAACGGTTGTCAATGTGTGCACTCAACTTCCAGAGTTAAACCCGTGTGTGGATTCAGCAGTCTGCAAACACTTTCTCTGCAGAGTCCCAAAACAGGCGTTTTCAGCCCATTACCGGTATATGGAAGAAACAGCAGTAAGCACAGGGAAATATCTGCTTCTAAATCCAAAACGCAGCTATCTAACAGAACGGTTGTCAATGTGTGCACTCAACTTCCAGAGTTAAACCCGTGTGTGGATTCAGCAGTCTGCAAACATCTTCTCTGCAGAGTCCCAAAACAGGCGTTTTAAGCCCATTACCGGCATATGGAAGAAACAGCAGTAAGCACAGGGAAATATCTGCTTCTAAATCCAAAACGCAGCTATCTAACAGAACGGTTGTCAATGTGTGCACTCAACTTCCAGAGTTAAACCCGTGTGTGGATTCAGCAGTCTGCAAACACTTTCTCTGCAGAGTCCCAAAACAGGCGTTTTCTGCCCATTACCGGCATATGGAAGAAACAGCAGTAAGCACAGGGAAATATCTGCTTCTAAATCCAAAACGCAGCTATCTAACAGAACGGTTGTCAATGTGTGCACTCAACTTCCAGAGTTAAACCCGTGTGTGGATTCAGCAGTCTGCAAACACTTTCTCTGCAGAGTCCCAAAACAGGCGTTTTCAGCCCATTACCGGCATATGGAAGAAACAGCAGTAAGCACAGGGAAATATCTGCTTCTAAATCCAAAACGCAGCTATCTAACAGAACGGTTGTCAATGTGTGCACTCAACTTCCACAGTTAAACCCGTGTGTGGATTCAGCAGTCTGCAAACACTTTCTCTGCAGAGTCCCAAACCAGGCGTTTTCAGCCCATTACCTTCATATGGAAGAAACAGCAGTAAGCACAGGGAAATATCTGCTTCTAAATCCAAAACGCAGCTATCTAACAGAACGGTTGTCATTGTGTGCACTCAACTTCCAGAGTTAAACCCGTGTGTGGATTCAGCAGTCTGCAAACACTTTCTCTGCAGAGTCCCAAAACAGGCGTTTTCAGCCCATTACCGGCATATGGAAGAAACAGCAGTAAGCACAGGGAAATATCTGCTTCTAAATCCAAAACGCAGCTATCTAACAGAACGGTTGTCATTGTGTGCACTCAACTTCCAGAGTTAAACCCGTGTGTGGATTCAGCAGTCTGCAAACACTTTCTCTGCAGAGTCCCAAAACAGGCGTTTTCAGCCCATTACCGGCATATGGAAGAAACAGCAGTAAGCACAGGGAAATATCTGTTTCTAAATCCAAAACGCAGCTATCTAACAGAACGGTTGTCAATGTGTGCACTCAACTTCCAGAGTTAAACCCGTGTGTGGATTCAGCAGTCTGCAAACATCTTCTCTGCAGAGTCCCAAAACAGGCGTTTTCAGCCCATTACCGGCATATGGAAGAAACAGCAGTAAGCACAGGGAAATATCTGCTTCTAAATCCAAAACGCAGCTATCTAACAGAACGGTTGTCAATGTGTGCACTCAACTTCCAGAGTTAAACCCGTGTGTGGATTCAGCAGTCTGCAAACACTTTCTCTGCAGAGTCCCAAAACAGGCGTTTTCAGCCCATTACCGGCATATGGAAGAAACAGCAGTAAGCACAGGGAAATATCTGCTTCTAAATCCAAAACGCAGCTATCTAACAGAACGGTTGTCAATGTGTGCACTCAACTTCCAGAGTTAAACCCGTGTGTGGATTCAGCAGTCTGCAAACACTTTCTCTGCAGAGTCCCAAAACAGGCGTTTTCAGCCCATTACCGGCATATGGAAGAAACAGCAGTAAGCACAGGGAAATATCTGCTTCTAAATCCAAAACGCAGCTATCTAACAGAACGGTTGTCAATGTGTGCACTCAACTTCCACAGTTAAACCCGTGTGTGGATTCAGCAGTCTGCAAACACTTTCTCTGCAGAGTCCCAAAACAGGCGTTTTCTGCCCATTACCTTCATATGGAAGAAACAGCAGTAAGCACAGGGAAATATCTGCTTCTAAATCCAAAACGCAGCTATCTAACAGAACGGTTGTCAATGTGTGCACTCAACTTCCAGAGTTAAACCCGTGAGTGGATTCAGCAGTCTGCAAACATCTTCTCTGCAGAGTCCCAAAACAGGCGTTTTCAGCCCATTACCGGCATATGGAAGAAACAGCAGTAAGCACAGGGAAATATCTGCTTCTAATTCCAAAACGCAGCTATCTAACAGAACGGTTGTCAATGTGTGCACTCAACTTCCAGAGCTAAACCCGTGTGTGGATTCAGCAGTCTGCAAACAATTTCTCTGCAGAGTCCCAAAACAGGCGTTTTCAGCCCATTACCGGCATATGGAAGAAACAGCAGTAAGCACAGGGAAATATCTGCTTCTAAATCCAAAACGCAGCTATCTAACAGAATGGTTGTCAATGTGTGCACTCAACTTCCAGAGTTAAACCCGTGTGTGGATTCAGCAGTCTGCAAACACTTTCTCTGCAGAGTCCCAAAACAGGCGTTTTCAGCCCATTACCGGCATATGGAAGAAACAGCAGTAAGCACAGGGAAATATCTGCTTCTAAATCCAAAACGCAGCTATCTAACAGAACGGTTGTCATTGTGTGCACTCAACTTCCAGAGTTAAACCCGTGTGTGGATTCAGCAGTCTGCAAACACTTTCTCTGCAGAGTCCCAAAACAGGCGTTTTCAGCCCATTACCGGCATATGGAAGAAACAGCAGTAAGCACAGGGAAATATCTGCTTCTAAATCCAAAACGCAGCTATCTAACAGAACGGTTGTCAATGTGTGCACTCAACTTCCAGAGTTAAACCCGTGTGTGGATTCAGCAGTCTGCAAACATCTTCTCTGCAGAGTCCCAAAACAGGCGTTTTCAGCCCATTACCGGCATATGGAAGAAACAGCAGTAAGCACAGGGAAATATCTGCTTCTAAATCCAAAACGCAGCTATCTAACAGAACGGTTGTCAATGTGTGCACTCAACTTCCAGAGTTAAACCCGTGTGTGGATTCAGCAGTCTGCAAACACTTTCTCTGCAGAGTCCCAAAACAGGCGTTTTCAGCCCATTACCGGCATATGGAAGAAACAGCAGTAAGCACAGGGAAATATCTGCTTCTAAATCCAAAACGCAGCTATCTAACAGAACGGTTGTCAATGTGTGCACTCAACTTCCAGAGTTAAACCCGTGTGTGGATTCAGCAGTCTGCAAACACTTTCTCTGCAGAGTCCCAAAACAGGCGTTTTCAGCCCATTACCGGCATATGGAAGAAACAGCAGTAAGCACAGGGAAATATCTGCTTCTAAATCCAAAACGCAGCTATCTAACAGAACGGTTGTCAATGTGTGCACTCAACTTCCACAGTTAAACCCGTGTGTGGATTCAGCAGTCTGCAAACACTTTCTCTGCAGAGTCCCAAAACAGGCGTTTTCTGCCCATTACCTTCATATGGAAGAAACAGCAGTAAGCACAGGGAAATATCTGCTTCTAAATCCAAAACGCAGCTATCTAACAGAACGGTTGTCAATGTGTGCACTAAACTTCCAGAGTTAAACCCGTGAGTGGATTCAGCAGTCTGCAAACATCTTCTCTGCAGAGTCCCAAAACAGGCGTTTTCAGCACATTACCGGCATATGGAAGAAACAGCAGTAAGCACAGGGAAATATCTGCTTCTAAATCCAAAACGCAGCTATCTAACAGAACGGTTGTCAATGTGTGCACTCAACTTCCAGAGCTAAACCCGTGTGTGGATTCAGCAGTCTGCAAACACTTTCTCTGCAGAGTCCCAAAACAGGCGTTTTCAGCCCATTACCGGCATATGGAAGAAACAGCAGTAAGCACAGGGAAATATCTGCTTCTAAATCCAAAACGCAGCTATCTAACAGAACGGTTGTCAATGTGTGCACTCAACTTCCAGAGCTAAACCCGTGTGTGGATTCAGCAGTCTGCAAACAATTTCTCTGCAGAGTCCCAAAACAGGCGTTTTCAGCCCATTACCGGCATATGGAAGAAACAGCAGTAAGCACAGGGAAATATCTGCTTCTAAATCCAAAACGCAGCTATCTAACAGAACGGTTGTCAATGTGTGCACTCAACTTCCAGAGTTAAACCCGTGTGTGGATTCAGCAGTCTGCAAACACTTTCTCTGCAGAGTCCCAAAACAGGCGTTTTCAGCCCATTACCGGCATATGGAAGAAACAGCAGTAAGCACAGGGAAATATCTGCTTCTAAATCCAAAACGCAGCTATCTAACAGAACGGTTGTCATTGTGTGCACTCAACTTCCAGAGTTAAACCCGTGTGTGGATTCAGCAGTCTGCAAACACTTTCTCTGCAGAGTCCCAAAACAGGCGTTTTCAGCCCATTACCGGCATATGGAAGAAACAGCAGTAAGCACAGGGAAATATCTGCTTCTAAATCCAAAACGCAGCTATCTAACAGAACGGTTGTCAATGTGTGCACTCAACTTCCAGAGTTAAACCCGTGTGTGGATTCAGCAGTCTGCAAACATCTTCTCTGCAGAGTCCCAAAACAGGCGTTTTCAGCCCATTACCGGCATATGGAAGAAACAGCAGTAAGCACAGGGAAATATCTGCTTCTAAATCCAAAACGCAGCTATCTAACAGAACGGTTGTCAATGTGTGCACTCAACTTCCAGAGTGAAACCCGTGTGTGGATTCAGCAGTCTGCAAACACTTTCTCTGCAGAGTCCCAAAACAGGCGTTTTCAGCCCATTACCGGCATATGGAAGAAACAGCAGTAAGCACAGGGAAATATCTGCTTCTAAATCCAAAACGCAGCTATCTAACAGAACGGTTGTCAATGTGTGCACTCAACTTCCAGAGTTAAACCCGTGTGTGGATTCAGCAGTCTGCAAACACTTTCTCTGCAGAGTCCCAAAACAGGCGTTTTCAGCCCATTACCGGCATATGGAAGAAACAGCAGTAAGCACAGGGAAATATCTGCTTCTAAATCCAAAACGCAGCTATCTAACAGAACGGTTGTCAATGTGTGCACTCAACTTCCACAGTTAAACCCGTGTGTGGATTCAGCAGTCTGCAAACACTTTCTCTGCAGAGTCCCAAAACAGGCGTTTTCTGCCCATTACCTTCATATGGAAGAAACAGCAGTAAGCACAGGGAAATATCTGCTTCTAAATCCAAAACGCAGCTATCTAACAGAACGGTTGTCAATGTGTGCACTCAACTTCCAGAGTTAAACCCGTGAGTGGATTCAGCAGTCTGCAAACATCTTCTCTGCAGAGTCCCAAAACAGGCGTTTTCAGCCCATTACCGGCATATGGAAGAAACAGCAGTAAGCACAGGGAAATATCTGCTTCTAAATCCAAAACGCAGCTATCTAACAGAACGGTTGTCAATGTGTGCACTCAACTTCCAGAGCTAAACCCGTGTGTGGATTCAGCAGTCTGCAAACACTTTCTCTGCAGAGTCCCAAAACAGGCGTTTTCAGCCCATTACCGGCATATGGAAGAAACAGCAGTAAGCACAGGGAAATATCTGCTTCTAAATCCAAAACGCAGCTATCTAACAGAACGGTTGTCAATGTGTGCACTCAACTTCCAGAGCTAAACCCGTGTGTGGATTCAGCAGTCTGCAAACAATTTCTCTGCAGAGTCCCAAAACAGGCGTTTTCAGCCCATTACCGGCATATGGAAGAAACAGCAGTAAGCACAGGGAAATATCTGCTTCTAAATCCAAAACGCAGCTATCTAACAGAATGGTTGTCAATGTGTGCACTCAACTTCCAGAGTTAAACCCGTGTGTGGATTCAGCAGTCTGCAAACACTTTCTCTGCAGAGTCCCAAAACAGGCGTTTTCAGCCCATTACCGGCATATGGAAGAAACAGCAGTAAGCACAGGGAAATATCTGCTTCTAAATCCAAAACGCAGCTATCTAACAGAACGGTTGTCATTGTGTGCACTCAACTTCCAGAGTTAAACCCGTGTGTGGATTCAGCAGTCTGCAAACACTTTCTCTGCAGAGTCCCAAAACAGGCGTTTTCAGCCCATTACCGGCATATGGAAGAAACAGCAGTAAGCACAGGGAAATATCTGCTTCTAAATCCAAAACGCAGCTATCTAACAGAACGGTTGTCAATGTGTGCACTCAACTTCCAGAGTTAAACCCGTGTGTGGATTCAGCAGTCTGCAAACATCTTCTCTGCAGAGTCCCAAAACAGGCGTTTTCAGCCCATTACCGGCATATGGAAGAAACAGCAGTAAGCACAGGGAAATATCTGCTTCTAAATCCAAAACGCAGCTATCTAACAGAACGGTTGTCAATGTGTGCACTCAACTTCCAGAGTTAAACCCGTGTGTGGATTCAGCAGTCTGCAAACACTTTCTCTGCAGAGTCCCAAAACAGGCGTTTTCAGCCCATTACCGGCATATGGAAGAAACAGCAGTAAGCACAGGGAAATATCTGCTTCTAAATCCAAAACGCAGCTATCTAACAGAACGGTTGTCAATGTGTGCACTCAACTTCCAGAGTTAAACCCGTGTGTGGATTCAGCAGTCTGCAAACACTTTCTCTGCAGAGTCCCAAAACAGGCGTTTTCAGCCCATTACCGGCATATGGAAGAAACAGCAGTAAGCACAGGGAAATATCTGCTTCTAAATCCAAAACGCAGCTATCTAACAGAACGGTTGTCAATGTGTGCACTCAACTTCCACAGTTAAACCCGTGTGTGGATTCAGCAGTCTGCAAACACTTTCTCTGCAGAGTCCCAAAACAGGCGTTTTCTGCCCATTACCTTCATATGGAAGAAACAGCAGTAAGCACAGGGAAATATCTGCTTCTAAATCCAAAACGCAGCTATCTAACAGAACGGTTGTCAATGTGTGCACTCAACTTCCAGAGTTAAACCCGTGAGTGGATTCAGCAGTCTGCAAACATCTTCTCTGCAGAGTCCCAAAACAGGCGTTTTCAGCCCATTACCGGCATATGGAAGAAACAGCAGTAAGCACAGGGAAATATCTGCTTCTAAATCCAAAACGCAGCTATCTAACAGAACGGTTGTCAATGTGTGCAATCAACTTCCAGAGCTAAACCCGTGTGTGGATTCAGCAGACTGCAAACACTTTCTCTGCAGAGTCCCAAAACAGGCGTTTTCAGCCCATTACCGGCATATGGAAGAAACAGCAGTAAGCACAGGGAAATATCTGCTTCTAAATCCAAAACGCAGCTATCTAACAGAACGGTTGTCAATGTGTGCACTCAACTTCCAGAGCTAAACCCGTGTGTGGATTCAGCAGTCTGCAAACAATTTCTCTGCAGAGTCCCAAAACAGGCGTTTTCAGCCCATTACCGGCATATGGAAGAAACAGCAGTAAGCACAGGGAAATATCTGCTTCTAAATCCAAAACGCAGCTATCTAACAGAATGGTTGTCAATGTGTGCACTCAACTTCCAGAGTTAAACCCGTGTGTGGATTCAGCAGTCTGCAAACACTTTCTCTGCAGAGTCCCAAAACAGGCGTTTTCAGCCCATTACCGGCATATGGAAGAAACAGCAGTAAGCACAGGGAAATATCTGCTTCTAAATCCAAAACGCAGCTATCTAACAGAACGGTTGTCATTGTGTGCACTCAACTTCCAGAGTTAAACCCGTGTGTGGATTCAGCAGTCTGCAAACACTTTCTCTGCAGAGTCCCAAAACAGGCGTTTTCAGCCCATTACCGGCATATGGAAGAAACAGCAGTAAGCACAGGGAAATATCTGCTTCTAAATCCAAAACGCAGCTATCTAACAGAACGGTTATCAATGTGTGCACTCAACTTCCAGAGTTAAACCCGTGTGTGGATTCAGCAGTCTGCAAACATCTTCTCTGCAGAGTCCCAAAACAGGCGTTTTCAGCCCATTACCGGCATATGGAAGAAACAGCAGTAAGCACAGGGAAATATCTGCTTCTAAATCCAAAACGCAGCTATCTAACAGAACGGTTGTCAATGTGTGCACTCAACTTCCAGAGTTAAACCCGTGTGTGGATTCAGCAGTCTGCAAACACTTTCTCTGCAGAGTCCCAAAACAGGCGTTTTCAGCCCATTACCGGCATATGGAAGAAACAGCAGTAAGCACAGGGAAATATCTGCTTCTAAATCCAAAACGCAGCTATCTAACAGAACGGTTGTCAATGTGTGCACTCAACTTCCAGAGTTAAACCCGTGTGTGGATTCAGCAGTCTGCAAACACTTTCTCTGCAGAGTCCCAAAACAGGCGTTTTCAGCCCATTACCGGCATATGGAAGAAACAGCAGTAAGCACAGGGAAATATCTGCTTCTAAATCCAAAACGCAGCTATCTAACAGAACGGTTGTCAATGTGTGCACTCAACTTCCACAGTTAAACCCGTGTGTGGATTCAGCAGTCTGCAAACACTTTCTCTGCAGAGTCCCAAAACAGGCGTTTTCTGCCCATTACCTTCATATGGAAGAAACAGCAGTAAGCACAGGGAAATATCTGCTTCTAAATCCAAAACGCAGCTATCTAACAGAACGGTTGTCAATGTGTGCACTCAACTTCCAGAGTTAAACCCGTGAGTGGATTCAGCAGTCTGCAAACATCTTCTCTGCAGAGTCCCAAAACAGGCGTTTTCAGCCCATTACCGGCATATGGAAGAAACAGCAGTAAGCACAGGGAAATATCTGCTTCTAAATCCAAAACGCAGCTATCTAACAGAACGGTTGTCAATGTGTGCACTCAACTTCCAGAGCTAAACCCGTGTGTGGATTCAGCAGTCTGCAAACACTTTCTCTGCAGAGTCCCAAAACAGGCGTTTTCAGCCCATTACCGGCATATGGAAGAAACAGCAGTAAGCACAGGGAAATATCTGCTTCTAAATCCAAAACGCAGCTATCTAACAGAATGGTTGTCAATGTGTGCACTCAACTTCCAGAGTTAAACCCGTGTGTGGATTCAGCAGTCTGCAAACACTTTCTCTGCAGAGTCCCAAAACAGGCGTTTTCAGCCCATTACCGGCATATGGAAGAAACAGCAGTAAGCACAGGGAAATATCTGCTTCTAAATCCAAAACGCAGCTATCTAACAGAACGGTTGTCATTGTGTGCACTCAACTTCCAGAGTTAAACCCGTGTGTGGATTCAGCAGTCTGCAAACACTTTCTCTGCAGAGTCCCAAAACAGGCGTTTTCAGCCCATTACCGGCATATGGAAGAAACAGCAGTCAGCACAGGGAAATATCTGCTTCTAAATCCAAAACGCAGCTATCTAACAGAACGGTTGTCAATGTGTGCACTCAACTTCCAGAGTTAAACCCGTGTGTGGATTCAGCAGTCTGCAAACATCTTCTCTGCAGAGTCCCAAAACAGGCGTTTTCAGCCCATTACCGGCATATGGAAGAAACAGCAGTAAGCACAGGGAAATATCTGCTTCTAAATACAAAACGCAGCTATCTAACAGAACGGTTGTCAATGTGTGCACTCAACTTCCAGAGTTAAACCCGTGTGTGGATTCAGCAGTCTGCAAACACTTTCTCTGCAGAGTCCCAAAACAGGCGTTTTCAGCCCATTACCGGCTTATGGAAGAAACAGCAGTAAGCACAGGGAAATATCTGCTTCTAAATCCAAAACGCAGCTATCTAACAGAACGGTTGTCAATGTGTGCACTCAACTTCCAGAGTTAAACCCGTGTGTGGATTCAGCAGTCTGCAAACACTTTCTCTGCAGAGTCCCAAAACAGGCGTTTTCAGCCCATTACCGGCATATGGAAGAAACAGCAGTAAGCACAGGGAAATATCTGCTTCTAAATCCAAAACGCAGCTATCTAACAGAACGGTTGTCAATGTGTGCACTCAACTTCCACAGTTAAACCCGTGTGTGGATTCAGCAGTCTGCAAACACTTTCTCTGCAGAGTCCCAAAACAGGCGTTTTCTGCCCATTACCTTCATATGGAAGAAACAGCAGTAAGCACAGGGAAATATCTGCTTCTAAATCCAAAACGCAGCTATCTAACAGAACAGTTGTCAATGTGTGCACTCAACTTCCAGAGTTAAAGCCGTGAGTGGATTCAGCAGTCTGCAAACATCTTCTCTGCAGAGTCCCAAAACAGGCGTTTTCAGCCCATTACCGGCATATGGAAGAAACAGCAGTAAGCACAGGGAAATATCTGCTTCTAAATCCAAAACGCAGCTATCTAACAGAACGGTTGTCAATGTGTGCACTCAACTTCCAGAGCTAAACCCGTGTGTGGATTCAGCAGTCTGCAAACACTTTCTCTGCAGAGTCCCAAAACAGGCGTTTTCAGCCCATTACCGGCATATGGAAGAAACAGCAGTAAGCACAGGGAAATATCTGCTTCTAAATCCAAAACGCAGCTATCTAACAGAACGGTTGTCAATGTGTGCACTCAACTTCCAGAGTTAAACCCGTGTGTGGATTCAGCAGTCTGCAAACACTTTCTCTGCAGAGTCACAAAACAGGCGTTTTCAGCCCATTACCGGCATATGGAAGAAACAGCAGTAAGCACAGGGAAATATCTGCTTCTAAATCCAAAACGCAGCTATCTAACAGAACGGTTGTCAATGTGTGCACTCAACTTCCAGAGTTAAACCCGTGTGTGGATTCAGCAGTCTGCAAACACTTTCTCTGCAGAGTCCCAAAACAGGCGTTTTCAGCCCATTACCGGCATATGGAAGAAACAGCAGTAAGCACAGGGAAATATCTGCTTCTAAATCCAAAACGCAGCTATCTAACAGAACGGTTGTCAATGTGTGCACTCAACTTCCAGAGTTAAACCCGTGTGTGGATTCAGCAGTCTGCAAACACTTTCTCTGCAGAGTCCCAAAACAGGCGTTTTCTGCCCATTACCTTCATATGGAAGAAACAGCAGTAAGCACAGGGAAATATCTGCTTCTAAATCCAAAACGCAGCTATCTAACAGAACGGTTGTCAATGTGTGCACTCAACTTCCAGAGTTAAACCCGTGAGTGGATTCAGCAGTCTGCAAACATCTTCTCTGCAGAGTCCCAAAACAGGCGTTTTCAGCCCATTACCGGCATATGGAAGAAACAGCAGTAAGCACAGGGAAATATCTGCTTCTAAATCCAAAACGCAGCTATCTAACAGAACGGTTGTCAATGTGTGCAATCAACTTCCAGAGCTAAACCCGTGTGTGGATTCAGCAGACTGCAAACACTTTCTCTGCAGAGTCCCAAAACAGGCGTTTTCAGCCCATTACCGGCATATGGAAGAAACAGCAGTAAGCACAGGGAAATATCTGCTTCTAAATCCAAAACGCAGCTATCTAACAGAACGGTTGTCAATGTGTGCACTCAACTTCCAGAGCTAAACCCGTGTGTGGATTCAGCAGTCTGCAAACAATTTCTCTGCAGAGTCCCAAAACAGGCGTTTTCAGCCCATTACCGGCATATGGAAGAAACAGCAGTAAGCACAGGGAAATATCTGCTTCTAAATCCAAAACGCAGCTATCTAACAGAATGGTTGTCAATGTGTGCACTCAACTTCCAGAGTTAAACCCGTGTGTGGATTCAGCAGTCTGCAAACACTTTCTCTGCAGAGTCCCAAAACAGGCGTTTTCAGCCCATTACCGGCATATGGAAGAAACAGCAGTAAGCACAGGGAAATATCTGCTTCTAAATCCAAAACGCAGCTATCTAACAGAACGGTTGTCATTGTGTGCACTCAACTTCCAGAGTTAAACCCGTGTGTGGATTCAGCAGTCTGCAAACACTTTCTCTGCAGAGTCCCAAAACAGGCGTTTTCAGCCCATTACCGGCATATGGAAGAAACAGCAGTAAGCACAGGGAAATATCTGCTTCTAAATCCAAAACGCAGCTATCTAACAGAACGGTTATCAATGTGTGCACTCAACTTCCAGAGTTAAACCCGTGTGTGGATTCAGCAGTCTGCAAACATCTTCTCTGCAGAGTCCCAAAACAGGCGTTTTCAGCCCATTACCGGCATATGGAAGAAACAGCAGTAAGCACAGGGAAATATCTGCTTCTAAATCCAAAACGCAGCTATCTAACAGAACGGTTGTCAATGTGTGCACTCAACTTCCAGAGTTAAACCCGTGTGTGGATTCAGCAGTCTGCAAACACTTTCTCTGCAGAGTCCCAAAACAGGCGTTTTCAGCCCATTACCGGCATATGGAAGAAACAGCAGTAAGCACAGGGAAATATCTGCTTCTAAATCCAAAACGCAGCTATCTAACAGAACGGTTGTCAATGTGTGCACTCAACTTCCAGAGTTAAACCCGTGTGTGGATTCAGCAGTCTGCAAACACTTTCTCTGCAGAGTCCCAAAACAGGCGTTTTCAGCCCATTACCGGCATATGGAAGAAACAGCAGTAAGCACAGGGAAATATCTGCTTCTAAATCCAAAACGCAGCTATCTAACAGAACGGTTGTCAATGTGTGCACTCAACTTCCACAGTTAAACCCGTGTGTGGATTCAGCAGTCTGCAAACACTTTCTCTGCAGAGTCCCAAAACAGGCGTTTTCTGCCCATTACCTTCATATGGAAGAAACAGCAGTAAGCACAGGGAAATATCTGCTTCTAAATCCAAAACGCAGCTATCTAACAGAACGGTTGTCAATGTGTGCACTCAACTTCCAGAGTTAAACCCGTGAGTGGATTCAGCAGTCTGCAAACATCTTCTCTGCAGAGTCCCAAAACAGGCGTTTTCAGCCCATTACCGGCATATGGAAGAAACAGCAGTAAGCACAGGGAAATATCTGCTTCTAAATCCAAAACGCAGCTATCTAACAGAACGGTTGTCAATGTGTGCACTCAACTTCCAGAGCTAAACCCGTGTGTGGATTCAGCAGTCTGCAAACACTTTCTCTGCAGAGTCCCAAAACAGGCGTTTTCAGCCCATTACCGGCATATGGAAGAAACAGCAGTAAGCACAGGGAAATATCTGCTTCTAAATCCAAAACGCAGCTATCTAACAGAATGGTTGTCAATGTGTGCACTCAACTTCCAGAGTTAAACCCGTGTGTGGATTCAGCAGTCTGCAAACACTTTCTCTGCAGAGTCCCAAAACAGGCGTTTTCAGCCCATTACCGGCATATGGAAGAAACAGCAGTAAGCACAGGGAAATATCTGCTTCTAAATCCAAAACGCAGCTATCTAACAGAACGGTTGTCATTGTGTGCACTCAACTTCCAGAGTTAAACCCGTGTGTGGATTCAGCAGTCTGCAAACACTTTCTCTGCAGAGTCCCAAAACAGGCGTTTTCAGCCCATTACCGGCATATGGAAGAAACAGCAGTCAGCACAGGGAAATATCTGCTTCTAAATCCAAAACGCAGCTATCTAACAGAACGGTTGTCAATGTGTGCACTCAACTTCCAGAGTTAAACCCGTGTGTGGATTCAGCAGTCTGCAAACATCTTCTCTGCAGAGTCCCAAAACAGGCGTTTTCAGCCCATTACCGGCATATGGAAGAAACAGCAGTAAGCACAGGGAAATATCTGCTTCTAAATACAAAACGCAGCTATCTAACAGAACGGTTGTCAATGTGTGCACTCAACTTCCAGAGTTAAACCCGTGTGTGGATTCAGCAGTCTGCAAACACTTTCTCTGCAGAGTCCCAAAACAGGCGTTTTCAGCCCATTACCGGCTTATGGAAGAAACAGCAGTAAGCACAGGGAAATATCTGCTTCTAAATCCAAAACGCAGCTATCTAACAGAACGGTTGTCAATGTGTGCACTCAACTTCCAGAGTTAAACCCGTGTGTGGATTCAGCAGTCTGCAAACACTTTCTCTGCAGAGTCCCAAAACAGGCGTTTTCAGCCCATTACCGGCATATGGAAGAAACAGCAGTAAGCACAGGGAAATATCTGCTTCTAAATCCAAAACGCAGCTATCTAACAGAACGGTTGTCAATGTGTGCACTCAACTTCCACAGTTAAACCCGTGTGTGGATTCAGCAGTCTGCAAACACTTTCTCTGCAGAGTCCCAAAACAGGCGTTTTCTGCCCATTACCTTCATATGGAAGAAACAGCAGTAAGCACAGGGAAATATCTGCTTCTAAATCCAAAACGCAGCTATCTAACAGAACAGTTGTCAATGTGTGCACTCAACTTCCAGAGTTAAAGCCGTGAGTGGATTCAGCAGTCTGCAAACATCTTCTCTGCAGAGTCCCAAAACAGGCGTTTTCAGCCCATTACCGGCATATGGAAGAAACAGCAGTAAGCACAGGGAAATATCTGCTTCTAAATCCAAAACGCAGCTATCTAACAGAACGGTTGTCAATGTGTGCACTCAACTTCCAGAGCTAAACCCGTGTGTGGATTCAGCAGTCTGCAAACACTTTCTCTGCAGAGTCCCAAAACAGGCGTTTTCAGCCCATTACCGGCATATGGAAGAAACAGCAGTAAGCACAGGGAAATATCTGCTTCTAAATCCAAAACGCAGCTATCTAACAGAACGGTTGTCAATGTGTGCACTCAACTTCCAGAGTTAAACCCGTGTGTGGATTCAGCAGTCTGCAAACACTTTCTCTGCAGAGTCCCAAAACAGGCGTTTTCAGCCCATTACCGGCATATGGAAGAAACAGCAGTAAGCACAGGGAAATATCTGCTTCTAAATCCAAAACGCAGCTATCTAACAGAACGGTTGTCAATGTGTGCACTCAACTTCCAGAGTTAAACCCGTGTGTGGATTCAGCAGTCTGCAAACACTTTCTCTGCAGAGTCACAAAACAGGCGTTTTCAGCCCATTACCGGCATATGGAAGAAACAGCAGTAAGCACAGGGAAATATCTGCTTCTAAATCCAAAACGCAGCTATCTAACAGAACGGTTGTCAATGTGTGCACTCAACTTCCAGAGTTAAACCCGTGTGTGGATTCAGCAGTCTGCAAACACTTTCTCTGCAGAGTCCCAAACCAGGCGTTTTCAGCCCATTACCGGCATATGGAAGAAACAGCATTAAGCACAGGGAAATATCTGCTTCTAAATCCAAAACGCAGCTATCTAACAGAACGGTTGTCAATGTGTGCACTCAACTTCCAGAGTTAAACCCGTGTGTGGATTCAGCAGTCTGCAAACATCTTCTCTGCAGAGTCCCAAAACAGGCGTTTTCAGCCCATTACCGGCATATGGAAGAAACAGCAGTAAGCACAGGGAAATATCTGCTTCTAAATCCAAAACGCAGCTATCTAACCGAACGGTTGTCAATGTGTGCACTCAACTTCCAGAGTTAAACCCGTGTGTGGATTCAGCAGTCTGCAAACACTTTCTCTGCAGAGTCCCAAAACAGGCGTTTTCAGCCCATTACCGGCATATGGAAGAAACAGCAGTAAGCACAGGGAAATATGTGCTTCTAAATCCAAAGCGCAGCTATCTAAAAGAACGGTTGTCAATGTGTGCACTCAACTTCCAGAGTTAAACCCGTGTGTGGATTCAGCAGTCTGCAAACACTTTCTCTGCAGAGTCCCAAAACAGGCGTTTTCAGCCCATTACCGGCATATGGAAGAAACAGCAGTAAGCACAGGGAAATATCTGCTTCTAAATCCAAAACGCAGCTATCTAACAGAACGGTTGTCAATGTGTGCACTCAACTTCCACAGTTAAACCCGTGTGTGGATTCAGCAGTCTGCAAACACTTTCTCTGCAGAGTCCCAAAACAGGCGTTTTCTGCCCATTACCTTCATATGGAAGAAACAGCAGTAAGCACAGGGAAATATCTGCTTCTAAATCCAAAACGCAGCTATCTAACAGAACAGTTGTCAATGTGTGCACTCAACTTCCAGAGTTAAAGCCGTGAGTGGATTCAGCAGTCTGCAAACATCTTCTCTGCAGAGTCCCAAAACAGGCGTTTTCAGCCCATTACCGGCATATGGAAGAAACAGCAGTAAGCACAGGGAAATATCTGCTTCTAAATCCAAAACGCAGCTATCTAACAGAACGGTTGTCAATGTGTGCACTCAACTTCCAGAGCTAAACCCGTGTGTGGATTCAGCAGTCTGCAAACACTTTCTCTGCAGAGTCCCAAAACAGGCGTTTTCAGCCCATTACCGGCATATGGAAGAAACAGCAGTAAGCACAGGGAAATATCTGCTTCTAAATCCAAAACGCAGCTATCTAACAGAACGGTTGTCAATGTGTGCACTCAACTTCCAGAGTTAAACCCGTGTGTGGATTCAGCAGTCTGCAAACACTTTCTCTGCAGAGTCCCAAAACAGGCGTTTTCAGCCCATTACCGGCATATGGAAGAAACAGCAGTAAGCACAGGGAAATATCTGCTTCTAAATCCAAAACGCAGCTATCTAACAGAACGGTTGTCAATGTGTGCACTCAACTTCCAGAGTTAAACCCGTGTGTGGATTCAGCAGTCTGCAAACACTTTCTCTGCAGAGTCACAAAACAGGCGTTTTCAGCCCATTACCGGCATATGGAAGAAACAGCAGTAAGCACAGGGAAATATCTGCTTCTAAATCCAAAACGCAGCTATCTAACAGAACGGTTGTCAATGTGTGCACTCAACTTCCAGAGTTAAACCCGTGTGTGGATTCAGCAGTCTGCAAACACTTTCTCTGCAGAGTCCCAAACCAGGCGTTTTCAGCCCATTACCGGCATATGGAAGAAACAGCATTAAGCACAGGGAAATATCTGCTTCTAAATCCAAAACGCAGCTATCTAACAGAACGGTTGTCAATGTGTGCACTCAACTTCCAGAGTTAAACCCGGGTGTGGATTCAGCAGTCTGCAAACACTTTCTCTGCAGAGTCCCAAAACAGGCGTTTTCAGCCCATTACCGGCATATGGAAGAAACAGCAGTAAGCACAGGGAAATATCTGCTTCTAAATCCAAAACGCAGCTATCTAACAAAACGGTTGTCAATGTGTGCACTCAACTTCCAGAGTTAAACCCGTGTGTGGATTCAGCAGTCTGCAAACACTTTCTCTGCAGAGTCCCAAACCAGGCGTTTTCAGCCCATTACCGGCATATGGAAGAAACAGCAGTAAGCACAGGGAAATATGTGCTTCTAAATCCAAAACGCAGCTATCTAACAGAACGGTTGTCAATGTGTGCACTCAACTTCCAGAGTTAAACCCGTGTGTGGATTCAGCAGTCTGCAAACATCTTCTCTGCAGAGTCCCAAAACAGGCGTTTTCAGCCCATTACCGGCATATGGAAGAAACAGCAGTAAGCACAGGGAAATATCTGCTTCTAAATCCAAAACGCAGCTATCTAACAGAACGGTTGTCAATGTGTGCACTCAACTTCCAGAGTTAAACCCGTGTGTGGATTCAGCAGTCTGCAAACACTTTCTCTGCAGAGTCCCAAAACAGGCGTTTTCAGCCCATTACCGGCATATGGAAGAAACAGCAGTAAGCACAGGGAAATATGTGCTTCTAAATCCAAAGCGCAGCTATCTAAAAGAACGGTTGTCAATGTGTGCACTCAACTTCCAGAGTTAAACCCGTGTGTGGATTCAGCAGTCTGCAAACACTAAACACTTTCTCTGCAGAGTCCCAAAACAGGCGTTTTCAGCCCATTACCGGCATATGGAAGAAACAGCAGTAAGCACAGGGAAATATCTGCTTCTAAATCCAAAACGCAGCTATCTAACAGAACGGTTGTCAATGTGTGCACTCAACTTCCAGAGTTAAACCCGTGTGTGGATTCAGCAGTCTGCAAACACTTTCTCTGCAGAGTCACAAAACAGGCGTTTTCAGCCCATTACCGGCATATGGAAGAAACAGCAGTAAGCACAGGGAAATATCTGCTTCTAAATCGAAAACGCAGCTATCTAACAGAACGGTTGTCAATGTGTGCACTCAACTTCCAGAGTTAAACCCGTGTGTGGATTCAGCAGTCTGCAAACACTTTCTCTGCAGAGTCCCAAACCAGGCGTTTTCAGCCCATTACCGGCATATGGAAAGAAACAGCATTAAGCACAGGGAAATATCTGCTTCTAAATCCAAACGCAGCTATCTAACAGAACGGTTGTCAAGTGTGCACTCAACTTCCAGAGTTAAACCCGTGTGTGGATTCAGCAGTCTGCAAACATCTTCTCTGCAGAGTCCCAAAACAGGCGTTTTCAGCCCATTACCGGCATATGGAAGAAACAGCAGTAAGCACAGGGAAATATCTGCTTCTAAATCCAAAACGCAGCTATCTAACAGAACGGTTGTCAATGTGTGCACTCAACTTCCAGAGTTAAACCCGTGTGTGGATTCAGCAGTCTGCAAACACTTTCTCTGCAGAGTCCCAAAACAGGCGTTTTCAGCCCATTACCGGCATATGGAAGAAACAGCAGTAAGCACAGGGAAATATGTGCTTCTAAATCCAAAGCGCAGCTATCTAAAAGAACGGTTGTCAATGTGTGCACTCAACTTCCAGAGTTTAAACCCTGGTGTGGATTCAGCAGTCTGCAAACACTTTCTCTGCAGAGTCCCAAAACAGGCGTTTTCAGCCCATTACCGGCATATGGAAGAAACAGCAGTAAGCACAGGGAAATATCTGCTTCTAAATCCAAAACGCAGCTATCTAACAGAACGGTTGTCAATGTGTGCACTCAACTTCCACAGTTAAACCCGTGTGTGGATTCAGCAGTCTGCAAACACTTTCTCTGCAGAGTCCCAAAACAGGCGTTTTCTGCCCATTACCTTCATATGGAAGAAACAGCAGTAAGCACAGGGAAATATCTGCTTCTAAATCCAAACGCAGCTATCTAACAGAACAGTTGTCAATGTGTGCACTCAACTTCCAGAGTTAAAGCCGTGAGTGGATTCAGCAGTCTGCAAACATCTTCTCTGCAGAGTCCCAAAACAGGCGTTTTCAGCCCATTACCGGCATATGGAAGAAACAGCAGTAAGCACAGGGAAATATCTGCTTCTAAATCCAAAACGCAGCTATCTAACAGAACGGTTGTCAATGTGTGCACTCAACTTCCAGAGCTAACCCGTGTGTGGATTCAGCAGTCTGCAAACACTTTCTCTGCAGAGTCCCAAAACAGGCGTTTTCAGCCCATTACCGGCATATGGAAGAAACAGCAGTAAGCACAGGGAAATATCTGCTTCTAAATCCAAAACGCAGCTATCTAACAGAACGGTTGTCAATGTGTGCACTCAACTTCCAGAGTTAAACCCGTGTGTGGATTCAGCAGTCTGCAAACACTTTCTCTGCAGAGTCCCAAAACAGGCGTTTTCAGCCCATTACCGGCATATGGAAGAAACAGCAGTAAGCACAGGGAAATATCTGCTTCTAAATCCAAAACGCAGCTATCTAACAGAACGGTTGTCAATGTGTGCACTCAACTTCCAGAGTTAAACCCGTGTGTGGATTCAGCAGTCTGCAAACACTTTCTCTGCAGAGTCACAAAACAGGCGTTTTCAGCCCATTACCGGCATATGGAAGAAACAGCAGTAAGCACAGGGAAATATCTGCTTCTAAATCCAAAACGCAGCTATCTAACAGAACGGTTGTCAATGTGTGCACTCAACTTCCAGAGTTAAACCCGTGTGGATTCAGCAGTCTGCAAACACTTTCTCTGCAGAGTCCCAAACCAGGCGTTTTCAGCCCATTACCGGCATATGGAAGAAACAGCATTAAGCACAGGGAAATATCTGCTTCTAAATCCAAACGCAGCTATCTAACAGAACGGTTGTCAATGTGTGCACTCAACTTCCAGAGTTAAACCCGGGTGTGGATTCAGCAGTCTGCAAACACTTTCTCTGCAGAGTCCCAAAACAGGCGTTTTCAGCCCATTACCGGCATATGGAAGAAACAGCAGTAAGCACAGGGAAATATCTGCTTCTAAATCCAAAACGCAGCTATCTAACAAAACGGTTGTCAATGTGTGCACTCAACTTCCAGAGTTAAACCCGTGTGTGGATTCAGCAGTCTGCAAACACTTTCTCTCGCAGAGTCCCAAACCAGGCGTTTTCAGCCCATTACCGGCATATGGAAGAAACAGCAGTAAGCACAGGGAAATATGTGCTTCTAAATCCAAAAACGCAGCTATCTAACAGAACGGTTGTCAATGTGTGCACTCAACTTCCAGAGTTAAACCCGTGTGTGGATTCAGCAGTCTGCAAACATCTTCTCTGCAGAGTCCCAAAACAGGCGTTTTCAGCCCATTACCGGCATATGGAAGAACAGCAGTAAGCACAGGGAAATATCTGCTTCTAAATCCAAAACGCAGCTATCTAACAGAACGGTTGTCAATGTGTGCACTCAACTTCCAGAGTTAAACCCGTGTGTGGATCAGCAGTCTGCAAACACTTTCTCTGCAGAGTCCCAAAACAGGCGTTTTCAGCCCATTACCGGCATATGGAAGAAACAGCAGTAAGCACAGGGAAATATGTGCTTCTAAATCCAAAGCGCAGCTATCTAAAAGAACGGTTGTCAATGTGTGCACTCAACTTCCAGAGTTAAACCCGTGTGTGGATTCAGCAGTCTGCAAACACTTTCTCTGCAGAGTCCCAAAACAGGCGTTTTCAGCCCATTACCGGCATATGGAAGAAACAGCAGTAAGCACAGGGAAATATCTGCTTCTAAATCCAAAACGCAGCTATCTAACAGAACGGTTGTCAATGTGTGCACTCAACTTCCAGAGTTAAACCCGTGTGTGGATTCAGCAGTCTGCAAACACTTTCTCTGCAGAGTCACAAAACAGGCGTTTTCAGCCCATTACCGGCATATGGAAGAAACAGCAGTAAGCACAGGGAAATATCTGCTTCTAAATCCAAAACGCAGCTATCTAACAGAACGGTTGTCAATGTGTGCACTCAACTTCCAGAGTTAAACCCGTGTGTGGATTCAGCAGTCTGCAAACACTTTCTCTGCAGAGTCCCAAACCAGGCGTTTTCAGCCCATTACCGGCATATGGAAGAAACAGCATTAAGCACAGGGAAATATCTGCTTCTAAATCCAAAACGCAGCTATCTAACAGAACGGTTGTCAATGTGTGCACTCAACTTCCAGAGTTAAACCCGTGTGGATTCAGCAGTCTGCAAACATCTTCTCTGCAGAGTCCCAAAACAGGCGTTTTCAGCCCATTACCGGCATATGGAAGAAACAGCAGTAAGCACAGGGAAATATCTGCTTCTAAATCCAAAACGCAGCTATCTAACAGAACGGTTGTCAATGTGTGCACTCAACTTCCAGAGTTAAACCCGTGTGTGGATTCAGCAGTCTGCAAACACTTTCTCTGCAGAGTCCCAAAACAGGCGTTTTCAGCCCATTACCGGCATATGGAAGAAACAGCAGTAAGCACAGGGAAATATGTGCTTCTAAATCCAAAGCGCAGCTATCTAAAAGAACGGTTGTCAATGTGTGCACTCAACTTCCAGAGTTAAACCCGTGTGTGGATTCAGCAGTCTGCAAACACTTTCTCTGCAGAGTCCCAAAACAGGCCGTTTCAGCCCATTACCGGCATATGGAAGAAACAGCAGTAAGCACAGGGAAATATCTGCTTCTAAATCCAAAACGCAGCTATCTAACAGAACGGTTGTCAATGTGTGCACTCAACTTCCACAGATAAACCCGTGTGTGGATTCAGCAGTCTGCAAACACTTTCTCTGCAGAGTCCCAAAACAGGCGTTTTCTGCCCATTACCTTCATATGGAAGAAACAGCAGTAAGCACAGGGAAATATCTGCTTCTAAATCCAAAACGCAGCTATCTAACAGAACAGTTGTCAATGTGTGCACTCAACTTCCAGAGTTAAAGCCGTGAGTGGATTCAGCAGTCTGCAAACATCTTCTCTGCAGAGTCCCAAAACAGGCGTTTTCAGCCCATTACCGGCATATGGAAGAAACAGCAGTAAGCACAGGGAAATATCTGCTTCTAAATCCAAAACGCAGCTATCTAACAGAACGGTTGTCAATGTGTGCACTCAATTCCAGAGCTAAACCCGTGTGTGGATTCAGCAGTCTGCAACACTTTCTCTGCAGAGTCCCAAAACAGGCGTTTTCAGCCCATTACCGGCATATGGAAGAAACAGCAGTAAGCACAGGGAAATATCTGCTTCTAAATCCAAAACGCAGCTATCTAACAGAACGGTTGTCAATGTGTGCACTCAACTTCCAGAGTTAAACCCGTGTGTGGATTCAGCAGTCTGCAAACACTTTCTCTGCAGAGTCCCAAAACAGGCGTTTTCAGCCCATTACCGGCATATGGAAGAAACAGCAGTAAGCACAGGGAAATATCTGCTTCTAAATCCAAAACGCAGCTATCTAACAGAACGGTTGTCAATGTGTGCACTCAACTTCCAGAGTTAAACCCGTGTGTGGATTCAGCAGTCTGCAAACACTTTCTCTGCAGAGTCCACAAAACAGGCGTTTTCAGCCCATTACCGGCATATGGAAGAAACAGCAGTAAGCACAGGGAAATATCTGCTTCTAAATCCAAAACGCAGCTATCTAACAGAACGGTTGTCAATGTGTGCACTCAACTTCCAGAGTTAAACCCGTGTGTGGATTCAGCAGTCTGCAAACACTTTCTCTGCAGAGTCCCAAACCAGGCGTTTTCAGCCCATTACCGGCATATGGAAGAAACAGCATTAAGCACAGAGAAATATCTGCTTCTAAATCCAAAACGCAGCTATCTAACAGAACGGTTGTCATGTGTGCACTCAACTTCCAGAGTTAAACCCGGGTGTGGATTCAGCAGTCTGCAAACACTTTCTCTGCAGAGTCCCAAAACAGGCGTTTTCAGCCCATTACCGGCATATGGAAGAAACAGCAGTAAGCACAGGGAAATATCTGCTTCTAAATCCAAAACGCAGCTATCTAACAAAACGGTTGTCAATGTGTGCACTCAACTTCCAGAGTTAAACCCGTGTGTGGATTCAGCAGTCTGCAAACACTTTCTCTGCAGAGTCCCAAACCAGGCGTTTTCAGCCCATTACCGGCATATGGAAGAAACAGCAGTAAGCACAGGGAAATATGTGCTTCTAAATCCAAAACGCAGCTATCTAACAGAACGGTTGTCAATGTGTGCACTCAACTTCCAGAGTTAAACCCGTGTGTGGATTCAGCAGTCTGCAAACATCTTCTCTGCAGAGTCCCAAAAACAGGCGTTTTCAGCCCATTACCGGCATATGGAAGAAACAGCAGTAAGCACAGGGAATATATCTGCTTCTAAATCCAAAACGCAGCTATCTAACAGAACGGTTGTCAATGTGTGCACTCAACTTCCAGAGTTAAACCCGTGTGTGGATTCAGCAGTCTGCAAACACTTTCTCTGCAGAGTCCCAAAACAGGCGTTTTCAGCCCATTACCGGCATATGGAAGAAACAGCAGTAAGCACAGGGAAATATGTGCTTCTAAATCCAAAGCGCAGCTATCTAAAAGAACGGTTGTCAATGTGTGCACTCAACTTCCAGAGTTAAACCCGTGTGTGGATTCAGCAGTCTGCAAACACTTTCTCTGCAGAGTCCCAAAACAGGCGTTTTCAGCCCATTACCGGCATATGGAAGAAACAGCAGTAAGCACAGGGAAATATCTGCTTCTAAATCCAAAACGCAGCTATCTAACAGAACGGTTGTCAATGTGTGCACTCAACTTCCAGAGTTAAACCGTGTGTGGATTCAGCAGTCTGCAAACACTTTCTCTGCAGAGTCCCAAAACAGGCGTTTTCAGCCCATTACCGGCATATGGAAGAAACAGCAGTAAGCACAGGGAAATATCTGCTTCTAAATCAAAACGCAGCTATCTAACAGAACGGTTGTCAATGTGTGCACTCAACTTCCAGAGTTAAACCCGGGTGTGGATTCAGCAGTCTGCAAACACTTTCTCTGCAGAGTCCCAAAACAGGCGTTTTCAGCCCATTACCGGCCTATGGAAGAAACAGCAGTCAGCACAGGGAAATATCTGCTTCTAAATCCAAAACGCAGCTATCTAACAAAACGGTTGTCAATGTGTGCACTCAACTTCCAGAGTTAAACCCGTGTGTGGATTCAGCAGTCTGCAAACACTTTCTCTGCAGAGTCCCAAAACAGGCGTTTTCAGCCCCATTACCGGCATATGGAAGAAACAGCAGTAAGCACAGGGAAATATCTGCTTCTAAATCCAAAACGCAGCTATCTAACAGAACGGTTGTCAATGTGTGCACTCAACTTCCAGAGTTAAACCCGTGTGTGGATTCAGCAGTCTGCAAACATCTTCTCTGCAGAGTCCCAAAACAGCGTTTTCAGCCCATTACCGGCATATGGAAGAAACAGCAGTAAGCACAGGGAAATATCTGCTTCTAAATCCAAAACGCAGCTATCTAACAGAACGGTTGTCAATGTGTGCACTCAACTTCCAGAGTTAAACCCGTGTGTGGATTCAGCAGTCTGCAAACACTTTCTCTGCAGAGTCCCAAAACAGGCGTTTTCAGCCTATTACCGGCATAATGGAAGAAACAGCAGTAAGCACAGGGAAATATCTGCTTCTAAATCCAAAACGCAGCTATCTAACAGAACGGTTGTCAATGTGTGCACTCAACTTCCAGAGTTAAACCCGTGTGTGGATTCAGCAGTCTGCAAACACTTTCTCTGCAGAGTCCCAAAACAGGCGTTTCAGCCCATTACCTTCATTGGAAGAAACAGCAGTAAGCACAGGGAAATATCTGCTTCTAAATCCAAAACGCAGCTATCTAACAGAACCGTTGTCATTGTGTGCACTCAACTTCCAGAGTTAAACCCGTGTGTGGATTCAGCAGTCTGCAAACACTTTCTCTACAGAGTCCCAAAACAGGCGTTTTCAGCCCATTACCGGCATATGGAAGAACAGCAGTAAGCACAGGGAATATCTGCTTCTAAATCCAAAACGCAGCTATCTAACAGAACGGTTGTCAATGTGTGCACTCAACTTCCAGAGTTAAACCCGTGTGTGGATTCAGCAGTCTGCAAACACTTCTCTGCAGAGTCCCAAAACAGGCGTTTTCAGCCCATTACCGGCTATGGAAGAAACAGCAGTAAGCACAGGGAAATATCTGCTTCTAAATCCAAAACGCAGCTATCTAACAGAACGGTTGTCAATGTGTGCACTCAACTTCCAGAGTTAAACCCGGTGTGTGGATTCAGCAGTCTGCAAACACTTTCTCTGCAGAGTCCCAAAGCAGGCGTTTTCAGCCCATTACCGGCATATGGAAGAAACAGCAGTAAGCACAGGGAAATATGTGCTTCTAAATCCAAAACGCAGCTATCTAACAGAACGGTTGTCAATGTGTGCACTCAACTTCCAGAGTTAAACCCGTGTGTGGATTCAGCAGTCTGCAAACACTTTCTCTGCAGAGTCCCAAAACAGGCGTTTTCAGCCCATTACCGGCATATGGAAGAAACAGCAGTAAGCACAGGGAAATATCTGCTTCTAAATCCAAAACGCAGCTATCTAACAGAACGGTTGTCAATGTGTGCACTCAACTTCCAGAGTTAAACCCGTGTGTGGATTCAGCAGTCTGCAAACACTTTCTCTGCAGAGTCCCAAAACAGGCGTTTTCAGCCATTACCGGCATATGGAAGAAACAGCAGTAAGCACAGGGAAATATCTGCTTCTAAATCCAAAACGCAGCTATCTAACAGAACGGTTGTCAATGTGTGCACTCAACTTCCAGAGTTAAACCCGGGTGTGGATTCAGCAGTCTGCAAACACTTTCTCTGCAGAGTCCCAAAACAGGCGTTTTCAGCCCATTACCGGCATATGGAAGAAACAGCAGTAAGCACAGGGAAATATCTGCTTCTAAATCCAAAACGCAGCTATCTAACAGAACGGTTGTCAATGTGTGCACTCAACTTCCAGAGTTAAACCCGTGTGTGGATTCAGCAGTCTGCAAACACTTTCTCTGCAGAGTCCCAAAACAGGCGTTTTCAGCCCATTACCGGCATATGGAAGAACAGCAGTAAGCACAGGGAAATATCTGCTTCTAAATCCAAAACGCAGCTATCTAACAGAACGGTTGTCAATGTGTGCACTCAACTTCCACAGTTAAACCCGTGTGTGGATTCAGCAGTCTGCAAACACTTTCTCTGCAGAGTCCCAAAACAGGCGTTTTCTGCCCATTACCTTCATATGGAAGAAACAGCAGTAAGCACAGGAAATATCTGCTTCTAAATCCAAAACGCAGCTATCTAACAGAACGGTTGTCAATGTGTGCACTCAACTTCCAGAGTTAAACCCGTGAGTGGATTCAGCAGTCTGCAAACATCTTCTCTGCAGAGTCCCAAAACAGGCGTTTTCAGCCCATTACCGGCATATGGAAGAAACAGCAGTAAGCACAGGGAAATATCTGCTTCTAAATCCAAAACGCAGCTATCTAACAGAACGGTTGTCAATGTGTGCACTCAACTTCAGAGCTAAACCCGTGTGTGGATTCAGCAGTCTGCAAACACTTTCTCTGCAGAGTCCCAAAACAGGCGTTTTCAGCCCATTACCGGCATATGGAAGAAACAGCAGTAAGCACAGGGAAATATCTGCTTCTAAATCCAAAACGCAGCTATCTAACAGAATGGTTGTCAATGTGTGCACTCAACTTCCAGAGTTAAACCCGTGTGTGGATTCAGCAGTCTGCAAACACTTTCTCTGCAGAGTCCCAAAACAGGCGTTTTCAGCCATTACCGGCATATGGAAGAAACAGCAGTAAGCACAGGGAAATATCTGCTTCTAATCCAAAACGCAGCTATCTAACAGAACGGTTGTCATTGTGTGCACTCAACTTCCAGAGTTAAACCCGTGTGTGGATTCAGCAGTCTGCAAACACTTTCTCTGCAGTGTCCCAAAACAGGCGTTTTCAGCCCATTACCGGCATATGGAAGAAACAGCAGTAAGCACAGGGAAATATCTGCTTCTAAATCCAAAACGCAGCTATCTAACAGAACGGTTGTCAATGTGTGCACTCAACTTCCAGAGTTAAACCCGTGTGTGGATTCAGCAGTCTGCAAACATCTTCTCTGCAGAGTCCCAAAACAGGCGTTTTCAGCCCATTACCGGCATATGGAAGAAACAGCAGTAAGCACAGGGAAATATCTGCTTCTAAATCCAAAACGCAGCTATCTAACAGAACGGTTTGTCAATGTGTGCACTCAACTCCAGAGTTAAACCGTGTGTGGATTCAGCAGTCTGCAAACACTTTCTCTGCAGAGTCCCAAAGCAGGCGTTTTCAGCCCATACCGGCATATGGAAGAAACAGCAGTCAGCACAGGGAAATATCTGCTTCTAAATCCAAAACGCAGCTATCTAACAGAACGGTTGTCAATGTGTGCACTCAACTTCCAGAGTTAAACCCGTGTGTGGAATCAGCAGTCTGCAAACACTTCTCTGCAGAGTCCCAAAACAGGCGTTTTCAGCCCATTACCGGCATATGGAAGAACAGCAGTAAGCACAGGGAAATATCTGCTTCTAAATCCAAAACGCAGCTATCTAACAGAACGGTTGTCAATGTGTGCACTCAACTTCCACAGTTTAAACCCGTGTGTGGATTCAGCAGTCTGCAAACACTTTCTCTGCAGAGTCCCAAAACAGGCGTTTTCTGCCCATTACCTTCATATGGAAGAAACAGCAGTAAGCACAGGGAAATATCTGCTTCTAAATCCAAAACGCAGCTATCTAACAGAACAGTTGTCAATGTGTGCACTCAACTTCCAGAGTTAAACCCGTGAGTGGATTCAGCAGTCTGCAAACATTCTTCTCTGCAGAGTCCCAAAAACAGGCGTTTTTCAGCCCATTACCGGCATATGGAAGAAACAGCAGTAAGCACAGGAAATATCTGCTTCTAAATCCAAAACGCAGCTATCTAACAGAACGGTTGTCAATGTGTGCACTCAACTTCCAGAGCTAAACCCGTGTGTGGATTCAGCAGTCTGCAAACACTTTCTCTGCAGAGTCCCAAAACAGGCGTTTTCAGCCCATTACCGGCATATGGAAGAAACAGCAGTAAGCACAGGGAAATATCTGCTTCTAATCCAAAACGCAGCTATCTAACAGAATGGTTGTCAATGTGTGCACTCAACTTCCAGAGTTAAACCCGTGTGGGATTCAGCAGTCTGCAAACACTTTCTCTGCAGAGTCCCAAAACAGGCGTTTTCAGCCCATTACCGGCATATGGAAGAACCAGCTGTAAGCACAGGGAAATATCTGCTTCTAAATCCTAAACGCAGCTATCTAACAGAACGGTTGTCATTGTGTGCACTCAACTTCCAGAGTTAAACCGTGTGTGGATTCAGCAGTCTGCAAACACTTTCTCTGCAGAGTCCCAAAACAGGCGTTTTCAGGCCCATTACCGGCATATGGAAGAAACAGCAGTAAGCACAGGGAAATATCTGCTTCTAAATCCAAAACGCAGCTATCTAACAGAACGGTTTGTCAATGTGGTGCACTCAACTTCCAGAGTTAAACCCGTGTGTGGATTCAGCAGTCTGCAAACATCTTCTCTGCAGAGTCCCAAAACAGGCGTTTTCTGCCCATTACCTTCATATGGAGAAACAGCAGTAAGCACAGGGAAATATCTGCTTCTAAATCCAAACGCAGCTATCTAACAGATACGGTTGTCAATGTGTGCACTCAACTTCCAGAGTTAATCCCGTGTGTGGATTCAGCAGTCTGCAAACACTTCTCTGCAGAGTCCCAAAACAGGCGTTTTCAGCCCATTACCGGCATATGAAGAAACAGCAGTAAGCACAGGGAAATATCTGCTTCTAAATCCAAACGCAGCTATCTAACAGAACGGTTGTCAATGTGTGCACTCAACTTCCAGAGTTAAACCCGGTGTGGATTCAGCAGTCTGCAAACACTTCTCTGCAGAGTCCCAAAACAGGCGTTTTCAGCCCATTACCGGCATATGGAAGAAACAGCAGTAAGCACAGGGAAATATCTGCTTCTAAATCCAAAACGCAGCTATCTAACAGAAGGTTGTCAATGTGTGCACTCAACTTCCAGAGTAAACCCGTGTGTGGATTCAGCAGTCTGCAAACACTTTCTCTGCAGAGTCCCAAAACAGGCGTTTTCAGCCCATTACCGGCATATGGAAGAACAGCAGTAAGCACAGGGAAATATCTGCTTCTAAATCCAAAACGCAGCTATCTAACAGAACTGGTTGTCAATGTGTGCACTCAACTTCCAGAGTTAAACCCGTGTGTGGATTCAGCAGTCTGCAAACACTTTCTCTGCAGAGTCCCAAAACAGGCGTTTTCAGCCCATTACCGGCATATGGAAGAAACAGCAGTAAGCACAGGGAAATATCTGCTTCTAAATCCAAAACGCAGCTATCTAACAGAACGGTTGTCATGTGTGCACTCAACTTCCAGAGTTAAACCCGTGTGTGGATTCAGCAGTCTGCAAACATCTTCTCTGCAGAGTCCCAAAACAGGCGTTTTCAGCCCTTTACCGGGCATATGGAAGAAAACAGCAGTAAGCACAGGGAAATATCTGCTTCTAAATCCAAAACGCAGCTATCTAACAGAACGGTTGTCAATGTGTGCACTCAACTTCCAGAGTTAAACCCGTGTGTGGATTCAGCAGTCTGCAAACACTTTCTCTGCAGAGTCCCAAAACAGGCGTTTTCAGCCCATTACCGGCATATGGAAGAAACAGCAGTCAGCACAGGGAAATATCTGCTTCTAAATCCAAAACGCAGCTATCTAACAGAACGGTTGTCAATGTGTGCACTCAACTTCCAGAGTTAACCCGTGTGTGGATTCAGCAGTCTGCAAACACTTTCTCTGCAGAGTCCCAAAAGCAGGCGTTTTCAGCCCTT